>NW_028292574.1:5901403-5952609 GCF_029948245.1 Actinia tenebrosa
TATTAGATATTTCTTGTCTAATTACCCTAATGGTCCCGTCCTCAAAGAAATACAAGTATTGTAAGGGCCGGAACGTACTATATGAGACATAATAAACAATCCTGGAAAAACCACAGAGTATAGCAATGACCAAGACGGGTCAATAAAACCGCACGCATAAATAGATGTTTTGAATCAGTATTTTGATGAGAGAAATGGAAAATATAACCTCTAAAAAAGATTCATGCGTTAGCCAAAAATGCGAATGAAACATCAGTGTACAACCTTTTCGTCGAGAAACAGAACTACCTTACCCATCCTCGGCTCCGGGCGTAATTTTCCCTTTCAGACCACATGTCATTCCCTTGAGAATACGATTCTTTGCTTGAGTTGCATACACATTCATAGCCGTCTTCTCATGTGCAACCGAGCGCAACCGTTAGTCAACACAAATGATACTCAAGAGAATAGCAAGTGGAAAACATTACGCCCGAGCCGAGGTCTTTTCCGTTTTAGCGTATCGATTGAAGATCGTGTGTGATTTGTTAGGCTTCGAGTATTCAACGACGAAGATGTGACTGCTACCTTCCTAAGTGTGTGTTATTAATATACATGGAGCGTTTCGAGTTCCAACTCGGAAGCTCAAGCTTTCGGAAGTCGTCCACAATTATCTATTGTGTTTTTTTTTTCTTTTTACTCAAACTGTTTAAGTAATAACACTTATTTACTTTGTATTACAATGAATTTTTCTATCATTGGAAATAAGATAATTGAATTGAGTTAATTTTCATGATATGAATTTCTTGCAAATTTTTCTGTCAATCTCCTTTCAATTATTATATTTATCATTTAAAATTGAACATTACAGCTCTGATCTTCGTGTGGTTTTATCACATTCTATAAGCTCTTCATTTTCACTTTGTGTTGTTGTCACAGATTTTTTATCTTTTTTTATTCATCGTGGTACGTCATTTAAACTAATATTTCGGCTTGACCATCGCGTTAATTTTTCAAACCATCATTTTGGCTCGCCCTTCCCTTTCTTGGGAGGTTCTTTTTCCCTGATTTCGGGTTAACTTAAGTCTCGCTAATTTCCCAATACTTGAATTTCGTGGAGCATTAATTTCCGACCTATAATAAGCTATATCATACTGAAATAATGCTGGATTTCAGTTAGCCTTATCTTATAGAAAGCAGTATAAATATTTCACTTTCGCAAAACAAAATTCCCGTGAAAAGGAAAGAAAAACTGAGAAATAAAATGTCAAAAACTGTCAAAACTTAACTCATAATCAAACATTTTGTATGAAAAAAAAAAAAATTTTAAAGAAAATTATAACGGATCGTATTAATATAATAAGAACTTTTAGGACCAACTTCTCATTGTTCACATAGCACTCAGCATTAGAACTAAAAAGAGTTAAAATCAAATAGACTAACAAAAAAAGAAAGCTTGAACGAACCTTTTGAATGTTTGTCTGGAAGATCGACAAGTGTACACGACGCAGCGTCAGTGAGTTCTATCTTGGAATAAAGAGATCAAAGTAATTATAATGAATGACTAGATATCTTGGTTTTTGCGACCTCTTGACTGCGGATTTTTGAACCATTCATAGCACTGATGCTTATCTACTGCACGAATCTCTCACAATCTAGAAGCCTATAAAAATGTTCGATGACGAACTATAGAGCCGATCGTTAATACGTGGCAAGATAAGGTCTCAATTGATGAATAAATGGAGAAAATCGATATCGTGAAACAAGCTAAGTCAAGCACGGGTAAATAATAGATGATACTTGAAACAACCTCTGGGCTGATCTAAGTCAGGGCACGGCTAATTCACAGATCGAACCCTGAAACAACCTCTGGGCTGATCTAAGTCAGGGCACGGCTAACTCACAGATCAAACCCTGAAACAACCTCAGGGCTGATCTAAGTCAGGGCACGGCTAACTCACAGATCGAACCCGGAAACAACCTCTGGGCTGATCTAAGTCAGGGCACGGCTAACTCACAGATCAAACCCTGAAACAACCTCTGGGCTGATCTAAGTCAGGGCACGGCTAACTCACAGATCAAACCCGGAAACAACCTCTGGGCTGATCTAAGTCAGGGCACGGCTAACTCACAGATCAAACCCTGAAAACAACCTCTGGGCTGATCTAAGTCAGGGCACGGCTAACTCACAGATCAAACCCGGAAACAACCTCTGGGCTGATCTAAGACAAGGCATGGCTAACTCACAGATAGAACCCTAAAACAACCTCTGGGCTGATCTAAGTCAGGGCACGGCTAACGCACAGATCGAACCCTGAAACAACCTCTGGGCTGATCAAAGGGACTCTTTACAAGGAAGGAGGGTAACCCTACCACTAGAGTGTCCCTAATAATAGGACTACCCTATCTTATACCTGTTTCATTTTTGTGACTTGTTTTATTCCTAGCGGTAGGGTTACCCTGTCTGCAGGAAACCTTTTTACGGCCCGGGCTAAGTTTTCCCTTGTAAAGTCGCAATATTAAGAAATATATGTCCCGAAGTCACAATTTCTGCAGTTTTTCTTTTTCCACAGTTTTGGTGATACATTTGGGATAAACAAAGAGTATCAATTATAATTAATGCCAAATATTAGTACAAAATAGTCCAATGTCAATTGTTCTCTATTGCCTCATCGATGATACTATTTAGTACAAATATTAGTCGAGTATGGCACAGTTTCAGAGATACTTATGAAGGCTTATGGCGTTCACTCTGAGCAGAAAGAATAAAGAAATTTGAAAAGCTTCATAAAAAAGAGAAGTTGTCGTTGGATGACAATTTATTCTTTTATGTTGTTCGCAAGGAAGAATGAGGTTTAATAGTAAGAAAAAAGAAACAAGGCAAGGCGAGGCGAGGCGAGGCGAGGCGAGGCGAGGCGAGGCAAGGCAAGGCAAGGCAAGGCAAGGCAAGTCAAGGCAAGTCAAGGCAAGGCAAGGCAAGTCAAGGCAAGGCAAGGAAAGGCAAGGAAAGGCAAGGCAAGGAAACGAAAGGGAATGAAATGAAAGGAAATGAAAGGAAAGGAAAGGAAAAATAACGAAAGGATATGAAAAATTAAAGGAAAAGGAAACGAAACGAAACGAAAAATAACGAAAGGAAACAAGAAATAAAAGAAAGAAAACAAAAGCCTCTCCAAGTAATGTTTTGCTATTTTGATAAGCTGAACTAGATTGTGATTATATTTAGTCCCAAATCCGCGATTTTCTAGAGAGATACTCATAACATTATTCTCTTTTTGACTATATTTATACATGCATATTTATATATTTTACTCTATACGGAATCAATAAATAATATACAATGATATAGCACTAAAATATTCAATTTTCAGGGTTGCGATGTAGTAAAATATTCGAAAGATTTGCTGCAGTTAAAACTGATAAAAACGAGCGAACAGGTTCAGGCCTTTTTTAGTAAAGATAAGCTTATTATTTCATGCGTCCAAACGGAAACATATTATTTTGATATCTTACAATATTTCGATGAATTCGTGCCCCTTTCGTTACTGTTTGCAAAAGAAACTTCGAAAAGTGAATACGGTGAACTCTCGTCTTGCGGACACCCCGATATTACGGACACCTTGCTATTGCGGACAGGAGAAAAATCCCCGACAAAAATGCTGAGAAAGAAATGACCGTTAAAAATTTTCGCTATTGCGGGCGCTCGCTATTACGGACATGAAGTGACGGTCCCGAGGGTGTCCGCTGTAACGAGAGTTGACTGTAAAATTTGAAGAAGAAGCAATACCTTGTAGAAAACTTATTCGTATGCCTTGGATGCTTTACTTCTAGCGAGTCAGGAGTACGAGGTGAGACCAAACAGTACTGACAAGAAGTTTTCCAATATGATTCTTTAAGAATGTAATGAAATCATGGGATAAGGGCAGGTGTATTCTGCATTTTATTGTACATGTAATTGAAACTTTAAAAAAGGCACCAATAAAAGATTATGGCAATTAGGCAGCTATCGATATCTGTTAAAAGAAAATTCATTGAACTGTGGATATTAACATTATCTGAGCTGAGGCGGTGATACTACAATTCAGCAAAAACGACCTTTTCATAAACATCAGTAAAAGAAATGACAAGCTGTGTCTGAAGCTGCGTCGCAGTTTAAAGCTGAAAATGAAGCGGGTGAAATAGCTGAAACGGCTAAGATGGTCTAAAATGGCTGAAAATATGTACAAAATTTCTGTAAGAGAATCAAAATCAAATATATATATACGAGAATCAACAACAGAAGATTGAATCTGAAATTAGCGAGTGTACAGTCTTACAGAAGGAGGAAAAACTTTCATATGGTGCTGATTCTGCGAATAGAACACGAAGCTTCGGAGGTGAGAGGCGAGTGCACTACTGCTGCGCTAACCCATAGGGAAGTCGAGGAAGCAATTCTTTGGAGTATTAAACGATTAAGGGAACACAAAGCCCTTACGGTGATGTAACACTAGACTAGATCTTTAGCACAACATTTTTGCGTTTTGTTGTCAATCAAAACTAATCAAGCGGTTCCTTTTATATTTTTGACTGGTGGCAGCGAAATTCAGTTCACATGTTTATGAAAATGGCAGTAGAATGGCGCGCGCGGCAACACAAATACATTACAACAAAGTTGTGAGTTTTGAAGGTCGATCAAAAACCTTCAATACGTTGCCGCAACGATATCTTGTTAAAAATCGTAACCGCGCGCCATGTTACACGCGAACGATTTTTCGAGCGACATTGTTGAGAGGAAATTTGTAGTCGCGAATGTTCTTGTGTAACACCACCTTCAATTTGTCTAATAATAAGGGCCAAAAGAGATAGAAAAAATATGTTTCCTGTACTTATGTACCTTCTTGATAACAAGTCAGGGTCAATTTCACACCTGCTTACAAAGTTTGCCGTAATTTGAAAGCGTTGAAACAAAATTTAAAAAAAACTAAGGCTGCGTTTAATATACGGTACCGGACGAATTTCTAATCGGTCAAAAATGTAACCTGTACATACTGTTTACACATAGCCGTCTCTTCAATTATATAAAGAAAATGTTCTGTTTACGCGTGACCGGACCCAAATTTGCACGGCTAGGCTTACGATGTTTTGTTGGGATAGATCAGACCCGTGTGAATGGAACTTTTTTTAAAATTCGTGCGGGTCCGTGTAAACACAGCCTGAATTTTGCAGGGAGACATTCGATTGCTTGTTTATAAAATAGAGGGTAGACTTCCAATTCAACTACAGGGACGGCGGAGCAGTTTTTTGATTGGGGAGGGCTCAGTAGTGACATTGTATGGCAAGGTGGGGGTCTGAGTTTAGTGAAAATGTATTAAAATTTCACAAAAAGTGGTGGGGCTAAAGCCCCCCAGCCCCCCCCCCCCCCCCCCCCGATTCCGCCGTCCCTGAACTATAACGTGCACGTGCCATACTCATTACTTTGCAACGTTAAATGAAAAAAGTGAATTTAGCCACGAGCCATTCGATCGCTTGTTTACAAGATAAAGGGCAGAATTCCATTCAAACACGATGGCAGCTGTTACGCGCTCACTTAGTACTTAACCCGCCTAATAAGGTGAACATCTTTCCTCTTTTCAACATATCACAATATTATATACTCCACTGAGTTTCGAGTTCTCTGTTGCTCAATTTCAGTCTCGATTTTGTGCAGTATTTTGACTTATTTCAGTGAAGGTCCATGGAATCTTGCATCATTAAAGTTGTGCATTATTTACTTACTCTAATTAAAAGTTATATTTTTCCTGCATGACTATGGCTATCTGCTCGTCTTAATGGTTGAGGGTTTGATAAGCACTCAAGATAAATTGAGAACTGTTTTCGTCCATGATAAGTGATTACTTGAAGCATGAGAAAGAAAGAAAGGAAGGAAGAAAGAAAGGAAGAAAGAAAGGAAAAAAAGGAAGAAAGAAAAAAAGGAAGAAAGGAAGGAAGAATGGAAGAAAGGAAGAAAGAAAGAAAGAAAGAAAGAAAGAAAGAAAGAAAGAAAGAAAGAAAGAAAATAGGAAGACACAGAACAGAACGAAAGAAATGAACTCCACCTCAGCCCTACGAACACGCCTACCCGCCTCCTCACTCACCCATCCCAGCAGACCATACCAGCAGCACAGCCCCCCGAACCCTCCCACAAAAGACACTCCTCAACACCTACCTCACTAATCCCTCAGCCCACCCCCTCCCTCCTCCCTCCATCCCTCCTCCTTCACCTCATCCCGCACTCACCTTCCGCCCTCCCCCCCCTCCCTTCCTGCCTCCGACCTTCTCCCTCCTCGTCCTTCCGTCCAGACTGCTTTAAGATGAAGGAAGGAAGGAAGGAAGGAAGGAAGAAATGCATAATGCAAAACCACATTCATTAATAATTATATCATTTGAATCCTTACAACTTTTAATGAAAGCTTTCCAATTCTAAATGCCTTCATTATGATTAAGTTAGCCATCTAGCGTTCTATTTTGTCTATATGGTGACATAAAGTTTGCTTTTGTAATTAGCTTTGTAATCTCCCTAGATGAGTTTTTAGTTCTTGAAGGGAACAACAATAAACTTTAAAATGGTGAAAGAATTCTTTTAGTATTTAAAGACTAATGAATTTAATAAAAAACGGCCGTCAAAGAAACGTATTACTTACAATTTTGTTCACCTTTTATTCCCTTTTCCTTTTCCTTACATCCCTTCCCTTTCCTTCTTTTCTCTCTTATTTATCTCTATTTTTTGCTTCTTTTTTTTTTTTTTGTTCTTTCTTTCTTTTCCTTTAATCCCCCCATCTTCCCTCTCTTTGTTACATACATTTTTGTTCCCTTTTTTTCCTCTTAATTAATCCCCCTTTCCCTCTTTTCCACAAGTTGTAATCACACCCATATAATTAGTATATGTAATAGGACTCCATACTGTCCAATTAAGAAAAAATTGGACGAGGAAAATTCCGAGGATTGACAAAATTGGATGAGGCCGTAGCCCCGAGTCCAATTTGGCAGTCAGAGGAATTTTTCGAGTCTAATTATTTCTTGATTGGGGAGCATGAAATCCCATTACCTATTAATTATATAGCTGCCTAATTAATCCCATATCAACAGACCTGTCCAATTAAGAAAATAATTAGACAGTTACCCATATTATGGGATTAATGAGAAGCTGTATAATTAAGCTATTAATCCAAACTGCATATATGTTATAGCTGTAATACCTTACTGTCATGACTGCTTTGACCACCTCCCTATGTCCTCGATACATTTACATATACAAGCTACAGTAGCTCCATTTAGATGTAACTTTCTTTTCATTTTCTGAAAAAAAGTAAAATAAATCTATGAGAGATGAAGGGTAATTTATGAATAAATTAATTGAAAAATAAATAAACAAACGAATCAAAATATAAAGAGAAAGAAAGAGAAAGAAAGAAAGACAGAGAGAGAGAGAGAGAGAGTGAATACTTCATTTAACCTCGGAAAACAGTTTCATCAATTTACAAATTGTTTTTCATGAAAGCCGAATAAAAATATAATACTAATACTTTAAAATCGTATAAACAATAGAAATATATAATAAGATCTAAGTATACCTTCTAATGAACTAAATGCCAAATAAAAATGGTTTGGTTCCAACAGACGGAAGATTCCTTTTAAAAGTGCATAAACTATTGGATTGTCTGATATTGGAAGGTAGGGAGGGAGAGAGAGAAAAAAAGAGAGAAGCAAACAAACAAAGTGAAAAAGAGAAGAGAGAGATTGAGAGAAAGGGAGAAAGAAATAAATAAAGACAAAAAAAAGATAAATAGGAAAAGAAAATATGTACCAGCAAGAGAAGTTTCCCTCTCTTATAGATGCCCTCTTGGACCAGTCACTAATTTGGAGGTCAAAGCAGATTTTTTTATGTTAACTATTATAGCTTAGGGGCTTAATGAGTCGTGGGGATTCTGAATAACAGGTGTTCCATGGTCCTTGGACTGAAAGAAGCAATGCAAATTCTGAAAAATTGACAAATGATATCTAAAGTTTGCAATCAAACAAAACTCTCACAGGAGTGAGGGTGGAATCCACCCCCCTATCTATATCAGATGAAGCCTAAATTGGTGGGAAACTGTGCCTTATACTTTATAGTACTTTATGTTACATAGGGTTGAGGGATTCTATTAAAGACAAGATAAAGACACATTTTGGTGTCTTGTTCGCCAAATTGAAAAAAAGGCATAGATTCAATTTCACATTTAATACATTTATTACTATTTATTTACTTCTGTAGACTTACATGCTTTTGCTTCCTATCTCATAATTCCATTAGGTCATATATTTTACATGGTCATGAAAAGATAAAGAGTTTATCATTGAGCATTGAGGTGATATCTAATGAGTCTGTCCATCAAAAGAGTAAGATATTTTCAACACGAGAAGATAAAATTCGTATCTCCAAGCGGCCATGTCATATTCAGTTAAAAGTAGATATTTCATCGATGATTATATATTTAATAATAACAGGAGTTTCTTATATAGTGCATTTCAAATATCTCAATGTCACTCACACATCATTCACTCACTCACTCATTTGTTCACTCACTCACACATCCATCTATCCAGTACTAATCATGCATTTAGATTCTTGGAAAAAAATTACATGTTATTTTTCATGTGCCTTTTGATATCTCTAATACATAGCTTCCCCCTCTCAATCAACTCAGTCAACTTGCTTACAACTTCCTCATTACAGGCAGAACAAGGCTTTTTTAATAAATCATCAAGCCCCTCCATAATAAACACCAACCTCATTAGGTCATTTTGGAGTGTACCATCATGGTCTTTACTCCCCTTTACAAGAAATATTGCTAAACCTTCCAGAACAATATGAGCTTGGAACTTGAAATTAAAAGCATCTTTAACATGCATCAAAGTATTCTGCTTGATCATTCCTTCTAGAATGGAGGTGATTCGAGAACTGTGCGTATTTCTTAATGCTCTGGTTTTAAGATAGCAGTATGCATTGATTCCTTGTTCCATTGACTTCAATTTTCGCTGCACACCAATTGCATTGGTCGATTTTCTGGCATAGTTTTTTGACAGAGCAATATCAATAAGAGTTTGCATCTTGGTTTTAGGGACTGTAGGGAGCTTGACTTCACTCTTGGCAATTACTCTGTTCCTACAATCATAGTAATTATGGCCACTTAAAGTAGTAAGGCACTGCCAACAGAAGTGAATTCTACAAAATATACAATACATGTGGTCACATCCATGAAACTTTTCAATAGGATAGCTACAAGTTGGGCACTTCTTCACCATCACACTGGTGATGTCCTTTCCTTTTGGCCTGTCTCTCTTGAAATTTCTGGCATACTCCTTGTACTCATCTCGAAATGTCTGGGCTTTTTCACACTGTGACGGCCAGTGGGAAGGCTCTAGGCACTGGAAGCACCATGACTGGTTACAAGAACAGACTACTGGTAAAGAAGTTGTAGTGGATTTTGTTGTTGTTGTTTTCAGTTCTTTGCATGGTGTTATCTGCATTACAAGAGGGCATCCTTTGGATGGACAATGTTTTAAAGTTGGATTCTTTGTAATGTGTCTCTTTATCTTCCAGGAAAAGTACTTGCCATACCAAGATGTTGCCAAACTCATGATGGTGATGCCATCTAAAGGGGTCTGGCATTGGTGTCCAGGGCACAACAGATCAATTTCTCCCATGTTAAGCATAGCTTTGATGTACACTTCCCAGCAGGAATTACAGAATGAGTGTCCACATGATAGTAGAGTGGTGTGATTCAGGCTACCTGGAAAAAAAGGAATATTAAATATTACTTTACATTAAACAATTCTTTGTTCCATCATAAATATAAATAAATATCAGGATATTTTTTGGCAGAAATTGCAATGAAAATCAGCATTTTAAATAAAAAGAAGAGATAACTAGCTACAAACTAGTGTGAGCTGCGTCTGTGTTTCTAATGAAACAGCAATGATAAAAAGGTAAAATATACACCATGAAAAGATGAAAAAATTTACTGACATTTCGGACGCTAGTCCTTCGTCAGAGTCTCATCTTGAATAAAATGAGGTATATTTATAAACATCCTAATTAATACTTTTAAAGTTCCCCACTATTTCCAAAAATTTCCACACTTTTTCCCCCACACTATATCACATGCTCTGATATTATTATTATTGTTATTATAATACACTCAACAGAATTACTCGATTCTGATTGGACAAGAGGAGTATAACTAAATCCCAAATTGTACTCTGTAGAGTCCCAATTAAATATCTTAATTTTGGCGAGTGTATTATTAAAAAATGCACAATCTTGAGTACAATTGGGAATATAAATACAAGTGATGTTTTGAAAGTTCTCAAATTGGACTCAACTAAAAGGCTCATCCAATTTTTAAAACTTTCAAAACATCAGTCATATCTATAAATTCCAAATTGTGATCACGTGATTTCCTATACTTCTTATTATTATTATTATTTATAAGTTTTATAATAAAGATTTTTAATACCTTCATTGTTGAAATCTTCAAAGCATATCCCACATGCAGCTTCCGACGTACATGAACTGGACACACCCAAGCCTTCAGCGTCATTTTCACTCTTCTTCACTACTTCCTTTCTGGCCTCAATAAATACCTCTCTTTCAGTACAACTCCTTCCTTTATATCCAAGAACTTCTGCAAACACATCTGATGTATACAACGGTTTCTTCTCACTGGTTTTTGAAGGCTTCTGGTCTTGCAGTATTTCATATTTTTCAATAGATTTCACCCCATCATTGATAATTTTATTAACACTGCAAACGTCAGAACCATTGTTGCTTAACGAGTCAATAAATTCTCTCTTAATCAATTCAGTTGTTTCGAAAGACAAGTTAAGCTCTGAAAGTCCTTCATGAAGTAAAAGTTTTACCGAAGCCTTGCAAATATCACTTGTCTTGACTTCAGGTTTCTTGAGCTCAAATAATATCTCCATAACAGCCAAATCAATGTCAGACTCTTTAGAATAACTTTTCATAAGTCCTGTTAAATCAATTGCAAACTTTCGAGGATCGCATCCTCCTTCTCTATAGCTTTCCCCCCAGGACTTTTGCAGCTCTGATGCTAAAATTTCTGTTCCTTGTAAATGAACTCCACAAGATGGATAATTTTCTGATATACAATCTGCATGTAAGGACTGTTTGTTGGCATTTTTACTTTCCATTGTAGGATCTTCATTCATCATATCTTTTTTACATTCCTCATCTTGCAGTGCGGCAAACTGTCTCAGGCTTCTATTCCTTTTGGTTTTTAACTTCTTTCTACTCGTATTCTTCAAATCCTCTTCTTTCGACTTCAAGGAACTAAGCATTAAGGAATCCATCACTCTTGCATTTGCTACCAATCTCTGATGTTCTGTAACACGTTCTTTGTCGTCAATGGTTATGACTTTGTCCTTGAAGCTACACTTGTTTTGGCCTCTAACAGCATTATTGAAGGATTGTCTCTGAATACGAGAGGGTGGTTTGGCTTGATTCCTCACATATTCACCAAGAGAAATGAAGAGTGAGTGACCTTTGCTTTCTTCAAAGTGCATGTTATCATGAGCATTGTCATCACTATCATCATCATCACCAGCATCAAAATCTTCACCATCATCATCATAATCTTCGTCTCCTTCATTAAAATAATCATCTACCATTGCACTCCACAGACTCTCGCTCCACTTTCCTCTTCTGTTCTTAGAGCTACCTTTTCTTGTTCCACGACATTTTTCACTGTACTTTACTTCCGAGTTCAGTGGCCAAGAACCTTTGGCAATTGGATACAGCACTTCAAATTCCAACTCAGCTTGGCTTGATTCATCCCTGAGGCTTTGAGCTTCACCATATCTTCGTCTCGGCTTTCTAATCTTTCCATTCGAGCTGTCGTAAACAGAAATACAGCGACCTCTTCGGCCAATCTGAGTACTTCTTTGCTCAACGAGAAGAAAATCACTTTCTTCTCCAACAACTTCTTGAGGATTTGCAGACGTTTTGATCATTTCAGGCATAAGCCATCGATTCTGCTTACCAAGGGAATAACTTATCGTATCAATAAGGCTTGCTGAAGGAATTTCTTCTGAATTTTCACTAGTTTGTCGAACTTTTTTAACCAAAACCCCTTCACGTCTAGAAGATCTTGCAAACGGAGAGCGAAGAGTTCTACCAGTATGGTGGCCGTGTTTGCCATTTTTCCCCGCCATAATACCGTTAATTCTCAACCTTTATCTCTTAGTTCTATTGTACTAACCTTTCTTAGTAGAAAACAGCTTGTATTTCGGAGTATAACATCTTCTATTTTATATCCTTCCCGCGCCATTATCAACCTGTGGTGCAATGTTGTGGTGCAAGAACTGATAGATATAAAAGCGATTTTCATTGGTTGGTTATTTTGGGGACCAATCACATTAATCCTTTGAAACGTCCACAAATAGATATCCCTGAATAGATATGACATTGAAATAATCCACAGGGAACCCAAGTAGATTGGAAAATCTTGACCTGGAATTACTTTTTGGACTGGACGACGGATGACTTTGGATGATTCTTTCTTCCTTCCTTCCTTCCTTCCTTCCATGTCCTCATCTCCGCCTTCTCGCTTCGGGTGGTGCAGTCTCCGTCGGTTACTCTTCGTGAAGGCGTAAGTAGATGGCGCTGACTTCGGGTGCGTCCTTTTACTTCTTCCTTCCTGTCTTCCTTTGTCGTATTCTTTTGCCTTTCTCTTTCTTCTTTCTTCCTTTCTTCCTTTCTTCCTTTCTTCCTTTCTTCCTTCTTCCTTCTTCCTTTTCCTTTCTCTTTCTCTTTCTTTTTTTTTTCTTTCTTTCTTTCTTTCTTCCTTCCTTCCTTTCCTTCTTAATGAGAGTAATTTGTTTGCGGACAGTAGTGCACCACTTATAATTGTAGCCTTAACTCAAACAAAGTAAATAGAAAAGCGAAGGATATATGATAATGGCTAACCAAAATTATAGCGGTTATGCAAACACCAAATATTCGTTTTCCATTCTTTCGATGTATCTTAGTTTCCATAGCATTACACTTCGACAAAGTAACAAATAGAAACTTAAGTTCATTTTGTTGTCTGTAATCTAGTCACAGGGTTAACACTGGGACCTGTTAATCTGTCTTTACTCCTACGCGACTGTTTTCTTTGGCTGAAGTAAACCGAGCCGTCTTAGGTGAGTACTAAAATACTAAGACCACTTGGTATTAACTGATAAGTTTATTGGTTAGATATCTGCTAAATCGGTTGACACACTTATTCAAGGGCTTTGAAAGCACTACAGATTACTGGATGTACAAGGTTTAATAGCGGCAGTGCGGCACCATGTTACCTTTATCACTGCATCTCTCTGTTGTCGGACTTGAAAAAAAGTTTTTCTAGAACTCATAACCAGTATGCGTATATTTGTTGGTTTGTCCTCGTAAGTTTATTCCTTGATTATTAAGGGGCTTTTTTCTAAGTTCTCCAGTTTTTCCCCCTAAATTTTAGTTGGCCATTGTCCACATATTCTTATCTTTGTCCTGACTTAGATCAGCCCAGACGTTGTTTAAGGATTCGATCTGTGGATCAGCCGTGCCCCGACTTGATCATCCCAGATGATGTTTAAGGATTCGATCTGTGGATCAGCCGTGCCCTGACTTAGATCAGCCCAGAGGTTGTTTCAGTATTTGATGTAATAATAGTTTTTTTAGGGGTGAAGTAGTTAGTCCGTTCATTTTCTACTCGGATAACTAGTACTGTTCAAACGCTTTATAAATTTGCAAGTAATTGATGAATGAAGTTTCTGAATGAGAAAAAAAAACTTCGCTTTAAAATAAATAATTTTGTTGTTCTTTTTCCTTTTCTTCCTTTTTCTCTATTCTTTCTTAGTTCTCCTAGGGTTTTTTCTCTATGAAAATATTTATTGTTGTTTGTTAAAAATTATGAACCTTTTACTCTCTATCTCAAAGTCTTACATTCCAAAAAAGCAATTCACAATTATAATCTAAAGTCTTGTATTAAAATACAGTCAATAGTTACAAAGGGTTCTCAGTCAAGAATGTGCAACCTACGTCGCTCTGACTTAACAAACACACGATTATGAGAACATCTTTAGGCGTACGCTGCTTATTGCGCCGCCTCTCGTTACTATGGTCATGGATTCAATGGTGATCCGGACTTGCCATTGGACTTGCTGTCATATATGTGAGTAAAGTTGTTTTTTGGTTCCAACTTTTCTATGCTTTGAGGATCAGGATTTTAGTTTTTCTGCCGCTCGAGTGTCGGTTGCCATCGAAAACAGGACAATATTTAATTATGCTCTTCCAAGTTTTGTTTCGAAATTAATTTTGGTCAGAATTTTTTTGTTTGTGGTTTGCAGGAGAATACGTGTGTACATTTGAACTAATTAACTGCCAAAACTGACTTTATTGATTTTGTTCAGGAGACGGAGAATAAGGCTGTTCAGATTATCACTGAATTAAACTTACATACTTACTGCACAGAGACATTTATTAGTTAGAAGCACATGGATAGCGGATTTCGATCAGCGGCGGATCAAGAACGGTTTCAGGGAGGAACAAGCCAGTCACATAGCGGCCTTAGTTTGGTCTTTATTCTCATTATTATTCAACTCCACTGAAAGGGAGGTCACTAGTTACCCAAATAGAGCGTTTTCATGTGAAGTCAAATCGGCTTGTTTTCGATGTACCAAAACAACGCATTTTCTATCCTCCGGGAATTGAACTCTATTTTTATGCAAAAGCTGTGCAGAAGTTTCTATTGTTTGGTACAACATGGCTGCCTTGTCACGTGAGTGAAAACGCTGTATAGCAGATATTATGGATGCATACAAACGAGATGCAAATGAGACAAAAAGCGTTGTACCGACCCGATAGCCTCTATATGGTTGTTGTTAAGACATAGAATATCTCATTGCGGGCTCAACTGTAATAACAGCTATTCGCTACCCCGCGGAACCACCGTTGTTCATGTATTGCTTACTATCAATCACGTGACTTTTTGGAGTTGACTGGGGGGCAAACAAGCCGTTGACTGGGGGGCAACTAGCGGATGCTAAGTCAAAACATGTCAAAATAAGTCCTCAAACTATTGTATTTGACTATTTTCACGACATCAAACCAGAAAACAAGAGATTAAAACAACCTCCAGGATTCTACAAGCCATCAAAAAAGAGCTATTACCGGAAGTGACGTCTATTGATAGCAACCTATAGTTCTGAATCAGACAATAGCGAATCAATTACCGTTGTAGCAGTTCTCCTTAGTGAAATTAAAATTCTGTCCCATTATAATACTATATATAGAATCGGTTTTAGTAAAGAGCACTTCAAGGATGATTTTAATTTATATATATTGTTTTTAGGAAATTCTATTTGATTTCATTTTATTTTCACAGTAAACAACTGAAACAATCCATATAATTAGTTTCCGCAATCAAGACAGAGTATTAAATCCTAAAATATTCTAGATAATTTGTTAAGCTTGTGGAACATAGCAACGTGGTAACTAAGAAGGAGTCGTAACATGCTGGCCAACCGAACTCTGCTGGTCGACAGACGCTACGTTAAAAACGAAATATTTCCTACCAACAACGAAAGACGCTATTCTAAAAGCTACGTGGTGTATCTTTGGACGGATAAGTTTTATTTTCTTTAATTTTGAGGGTTTTTTTTTTTCCTTTAATTTTGTTGTTTATTGAGCCGAACACCTGGAACTAGAAAATTTTAAGCTCAAACAAAAGTGTTCGCTGATTGGCTAATTCGATCGGGTTGAGAGCAGCGAAATTACCTGGACGGGAGGAGTTAGAGTAAAAATGGTCATCTTGAGTTTTAGAGACGGAATGGTCGAATCTGTAAGGACAATTACTTTTCGCATCTTAGGCCTTTTTAAAAACCAATCAACGAAAATTGTAAAACAGATTGGTTAACATGTATATTTCATTCACCATCCATCATATCAACGCTTCTATCCGCCTTTGTGTGCACATAACAAAACCTCCGCATGTTTTTTCAGCAGTTCAGTTTTCAATGACAGTATCGAAACAAAATCTTGCGTGAGTTTAAACAATATTTGATTAGCTGTCAAGGTGTCATTTCCAGCGCTATTGATGTTTTTGGTCGTTATTTTTTTGCTCAGGAAGAAGATCCAATTACCGCCACGTGAGTTTATGAGAATGAATTGCATAATTGTCCATACTTAATTTTGTTTATCATTAATAATCTATAAATAATAATTTGTAATAAAATAAACATGAGTCGGTTTTCAAGTTTGATGGTGACCGATCGAGGATCTCCTCTTTCAAACGGCTCTTGCTCAAATAAGTAAGCCAATTTCTAATTTATTTTCGTAACACACTAAAAAACAGAGAAAAATATTTCAATGCAAACACTCTTTTCTGAATACCTTATAAGATTAGTTATATGTGTGTGAAAGGTTGACTGAACTAAAGGAAGCGCGCAAAAAGGCCATAGTGAGTCAAAGATTTAAATGCGTTTCTGTTATTATATACACTTATTTCAATAAAGTGAGTCACCAAAAAACCTAGAAAGCTGAGATCACTGAGGATCATGGGAAACTTTTAATATCAAACAAGTAAAGCTTTTGATACAATTTGCAGCTTGAGGATGCTCAGAAGTGGTGAGGTGTAACTGGTAAAAGTTATAAAATCCATCAACAGTTATTAAAGCGGTTGAAACATGTAAAATGCAACTACCCATAATCCTTGTTGGTCTCAGCTTTGTAGCTTTTCAGGCGACTAACTTTATTGAAATAAGTGTATATATCCACTCTAAGGATTTCACATGATTTCTTTTACCGCGTGTCATTGTGAAAGAGCTCAGTATGTCGAGACTGAAGAAACGTTATATAACACTCAGCCAGTTGATGAAATAATGATACTGATGTTCATATCTTGATTACTAGAGGCAAATGTCGAGATCTATGAAAATATGTCGTGCTGTGTCCAAGATGATGCTTTGTCCGAGTGTATTTTGATTGGCTAAGCAAAGATCTCGTGCGTTGTTATTCGTAAAGAATTTCGCCGATTCTGATAACGTGATATTGCAGTGTGCCGCGCTATCCCAATTCAATCTGTGAATTAGCCATGTCCTGACTTAGATCAACCTAGAGGTTGTTTGAGGGTTCGATTTGTGAGTTAGCTGTGCACTGACTTAGATCAGCCCAGAGGTTGTTTCAGGGTTTGATTTGTGAGTTAGCCATGCCCTGATTGAGATCAGCCCAGATAGTTGTTTCAGGGTTTGATTTGTGAGTTAGTCGTATCCCGATTTATAGATCAGCCCAGATTTTGTTTCAGGGTTCGATATGTGAGTTAGCCGTACCCTGACTTTGGCCAGCCCAGAGGTTGTTTAGGGTTCAATCTGTGAGTTAGCCGTGCCCTTTTAGATCAGCCAAGTCGTTTCAGGATATATATCTGTGACTTACCTGTGCCCTGACTTTGATCGACCCAGAGGTCGATATTAGAGGGTTCCATCTGTGAATTACCCGTCCCCTGACTTTGATTAGTCTAGAGGTTGTTTTGTGGTTCGATAACATTTGATGTTCTTCACGTCTCTGACTTCTAGGTTAACAAAGGTTCAACTATTACCTCCAAGATGCCTTCGTCCATTATCACCGGAGCAGCTCTTTTCTTGCTGGCGCACGCCTTCCTGGCAGATGCTGGTTACAACGCCTGTGAGTACAGCGAACTAACAAAGTGCAACAATGTATTTATGTCCAGCTTCAAGCTTCCTGTTCTACAGCAAACCGTTGGAGGCGTTTACTGTCATGGATTCCAGGTAGAAATTAAGGAATGTGCCCGTTTTGTAGTTTTTCATGTACACATTCTTCTTTGAATGGAGTGATGGGTTGTTGGACGGATAAAATGCAAAAAAATGGATGGATAGATAGATCGATAAACTGGTGATTTCTCTTTTTTTAATGTTATCACTACCACCAGCACCACAATCATCATCATCATCATCATTATCATAGTCATTAACATCGCCATCGCCATCGCCATCGCCATCGTTATCGCCATCAACATCATCATCATAATCAACATCATTATTATCATTATCATGATTACTATTAGCATCATTAACCCGGTATTTCATACAGGTTTACGCCAACTGTTTGAGTGCTTCACTTTGTTTTGGCAAATTCCTGGACCTCAGTCGCTTCATGATCCTGCAGCACATGATCATGGATAAGACCTTAAACGTCTGTCCTCTTCACAACCTTTGGTCTTTAAAGAACACCGTTCAAGGTACGTACATGCGGACAAATGGTGCGATATTGCATGCAAGACTTAATTATTATTATTTTAATGTATTTATCCTTGCACACGAACTAACAAGTTTACATTATGATTTACGGAAAATCACTCTTAAAAATTACAGGAGAAAAAACAACAAATATGATGATTAAAAACGTGAAGTAATTGATGGCCAAGGTAGTACAAAATTTCGATTTAACCAACGTCGCAGAGACGTTGCAAAAGTGGAATTAATTTCCATTTTGATGTTACGACGTCGCATGCAACATCGCACCGTGTGTTTTAATGGATAATGGAGCACGGTGCATGATTTTCGATCGAGTTTACTCTCCTACCCTTCTCCTTCTCCTTCTTCTTCTCCTTCTCCTTCTCCTTCTCCTTCTCCTTCTCCTTCTCCTTCTCCTTCTCCTTCTCCTTCTCCTTCTCCCTCTCCTTCTCCCTCTCCTTCTCCTTCTCCTTCTCCTTCTCCTTCTCCTTCTCCTTCTCCCTCTCCTTCTACTTCTCTTCCTCTCCTAAATTTTCCTTCTCCTACTTCGTCTTGGTTTATCAACTCCTTGACATTTTCTTCAGTTTGTGACATTTTATTTCTTCATCATTTATCAGCCAACAAGAAATACCGCAAGAAGATTGACCAAATCATAGCTGTTGGTAGGTATATACTTCATGTATTACTCTTTTAGCTGAATTGAAATTCTGGAATTTGACTTTCACTTGTTTTCAAAATCGGCTTCCTATGGTCCACTCCCTTTGACCTATCAGGTTACATGAACTTACACCCTTAAATCGAGCCGTTGGGTCAAAATAAAGAAATTAAACAAAGTAAAGAACGCGAAGTTTCAGTTCATTATATTCACGCCCGCGTATCAAATATGAGGGTGAGCCATATAAGCAATAGACCCCTTGCAGCACGTCGGAATGCAGCTTAATTTTGGAGGACATAACAATAGGTTTCCAATTCTCGGGAGATTGAAATTCTTTTGTTTTGTCCTCCAAATTGAGTAGCTTTGACGTCACATGCAAGGGGTCTATAAAGCAAGTCGCCATTTGTGAATCTTTTAGACGCGGATGACTATGCAGACTGCGCAGCTAAGATACACCGCGATTGTACCTCACAAATGGCTAAAGATTTGGCCTCAAACGACAAAATGTGCTTTGGAGTCGAGAACTTTCTTCAGTGTTACGAAAACCACAAGAATTCCTGCAAAGCCAAAATATACAAGCACTTCCTCAACACTGTCAAAAAGGTGGCAAAGACATTGGTAAAGATGTTCAAGGAAAGGAAAGGAGTAATGCCAAATTGCTAGACCTGCAACCGGTGCATCTCATGTATTTTTAGATAGATGAAGGAAAAAACGAAAGTGTCTCTGTGTGGGCTAGGTCAGTCCTTACAATTAAACATATTTAAATGACATAAAAATCGTGATAAATCATTTACCATTTGTCAATAATTTTAAAAGAGAAAGATTAAAACTATCACTAACTATCAACGTAATTGGTAAGACTGTGCTTTTGTATTCATTCTCTATTACAGTTTCTATTACTTGGTAAAAGTTTTGTTGAATTTTGCATTTGCACAAGCTCGAAATGCGCTATTGACGATTTGAATCCAACCGGCGGAAAAAAAAAAAAAAAATTCCGACCAGGAAAGAATATATCTATATGATTTTTTTAAATGTACAAAATTGCTCTAAAACCGATATCGATTTTTGTCGTATAAGTACTTTAATGAAACAACCAGCATCAAGAGCTATTTTAAAACACGCTCCTTTGTCTACAAACCGTATGGCTTACACCATGTACTATTGTAATAAACGTACATTGATGATTAGTTTTAGATCAACCCCTTTACAACCAACTTAACTACTACTTGATGTAAATGACTGTGTAACATGACTACTGATTTAGTAATATTTATCTCGTAGCAAACCAGCTGAGCGGTGAACGCGGCGCGCAAAGCATGAGTGAACAAAATGTAAAAAGAAAGCAGAAAAATACGCAAAAGTTGGGTTACAGTAGCCTGGGAATGAGGGCATGCGCTAAAACAGATAATGGGTGGCATGGGTGACGTAGTGGTTTTCCAATCGCCTCTAACCACTGTGGTCCGAGTTCGAGCCCTGGCTCAGACTGGATCATATGTGAGTTTAGCTTGTTTGTTGTGTTGTTCTCTCCCTTGCCACGAGGGTTTTTTTCCGGGATCTCCGGTTTCCTCCCTCCGTAACTGAAAAGCAACTTGTGAGTTTGAGTGTTGTATGTTGTAAATATAGAATGTAGTGGTAGTGCGTGTGAAGGGAACCTCACACGGAAGAACATCGCATGGGGAGTGGTGGTTGTAAAATAAAAGTTTATATATATATATATAAACCCGCTGTGATTGGCTGAAACAAAATTCATCGCTCAGCTGGAAAGGAATACGTGAATGTTTAACACAAAATGGGGTTTTTCCCTGAGTGAAACATAACTCGAAACTGGCGTGGTATTAAAGACGTTTTCGTAAGACCAAATAGGCGTTAACAAAATCAATCCCATAATCCTCAGGGCACTTGGCCACCTCATCTTCGTAACGGTGGTACAATTCATCGACGATCCTAGATTTTTCTTCGGCAGAACAAGAATCCGAAAGTCCTGGAAAACATACAGTAGTAAAAAGAATATTTAAATACAAAGTATAGAGGTTGTTAAATTCACATTGACTATATATTTGAATACCAGAATGGCCGGACTGGTCGACTAATTGTCATCATTCACCTGAAAGAAATGTGCTGTTGCTCCACGCTCGAATACTTCCTACATATTTCTTCGCATGTTCTTTTGCATCCCCCTTCTCTTTAATCCATTTTCCCTTATATGGACAAGGTGTGATTTTCGTGTCTATGGAAACCAACTCGAGCCCTGCTTTGATAACAGGCGAGTTAGGACACTTGAATGGTTTCTTGAAGTCATCTACCGTTTTGACGTAGGCGCTTAGATTTGTTTTTGTAAACACATCCTATGAGAGAAGAAAATAAATTCTTTAATTTGTGTTTATTTACACAAAATGCAAGCAAGCAAGCAAGCAAGCAAGCAAGCAAGCAAGCAAGCAAGCAAGCAAGCAAGCAAGCAAGCAAGCAAGCAAGCGAGCAAACCGTTTTAAAAATGCATTTTACTCTTCATAACTTTATTGTACGTGCCTTGCCGTGACCGTGACTGTGCTTTTGCTTTGTTTCGTGACGCAGGTATGTAAATGTTCAACCTTATATGTTTAATATTGTTAATGTTAAGCATCGTAGTTTAAATTTTTTCCAACATACATACTTACATCGGTGATTACTCCATCATCTGCAAGTGATTTCCAAAGTGTCGATAACAATGTTATACAACTATATTTGGAGTCATTCGTGTGTCCTGTAAACTGGCCATCTTCGGTCAAAACAACCTCCGCCAAGATCATACTTCCTCCTTACGAGAAAACATGTATATTTTAGAAAGTCATATGTATTTCTAGTCTATTAGGCACTATAGACACCGAGGATAGCAAGCAGGTCACGAGAGAGGAAAATAGGCGTACATATCGGCTCCCCACTTATTTTTTTAGACAATTCGTTTAGTACGTACAACAGAGAAGACGTCTTACCTGGCCTAAGCTCGGCCGCTCTTTTCGTTAGATATAATTCCCAGTCTCTTTCGGCCTGTACCCTAAACTTTTCTTTTTCCTCTGGTACAGTAGTGAACAAAGGAAATATCGTTCCAGTGATGTCACAAGGCTTGTCACGCAACCAATGTGTGCAATTAGAAGAGAACCCCAATGTCACGCTGTCATTGGGGAAACACTGATCGTAGAAATTTGTACCGCTGGCCATGACGAACACGTTGGGGAAGTCCAGGAGATAACTGCGAGGACCAGGAACTAAACCTTGAATGGATTCAAGATATATAATTTGATATGATTAGATAAGATAACTAGCTAAAAACTAGTGTGAGCAGCGTCGGTGTTTCTAATGAAACAGTAATGATAAAAAGGTAAATTATACACCGTGAAAAGATGAAAAAAACTTACTGACGTTTCGGACGCTAGTCCTTCGTCAGAATAAAAGAGTAAAAGGACGAGGGACTAGCCATCCGAAACGTCGGTAAGTTTTTTCACAGTTTTCACGGTGTATAATTTACCTTTTTATCATTACTGATAAAATATAATTAGAAATAATTAAAATATACACTGAATCGCATTAATAGAGCCTTCAAGCTTGGGAGTAAATATTTTGCACCTGTTGTTATCTTTAGCATAATCTTCTTTGTTTGAGTTGTATATGCATATTCATGGGTCTTCTTCTTATGGCAACCGTTAAACAAAAAAATGTAATGCCTTAGGGGATCGTGACACGTGGTCTGAGCTGGGAAAACATTACTGGGTCCAACGCTAAAGGGGTCTATTGCAGTTTTGTCCAATCTTCAGTCTAGTCCCATTGTATAGAACTAGTTGATCTTTTAAGCATAACATTTCTTCAAATCATGAATAAATGTATGGCAAACTCACAGATCGAATTATAATTGGGTGTAAATGAGGAGGAGGACTGCCCACAAAGAACCCGGAAAACAACCATCACATCTAATCAAGGGAGAGACCTTACCAACTCTACTCACATGAGGTGTTGTGTCTAATCCAACTCCAGGCCCCAGGGGTGACGTGAATCGCTACACCACCCATAATGTCCGAGAGCAAACAAAAATCGAGAGGAGACTGGTGCCCGTGGTTTACTCTTACCTTGTGTTCTCAAGAACACAGACGTGAAATCATTAACCGGTTGATCCTCATAGATCACATTGATCGGCAGTTCAGCTCCATATTTTTCTCGTATTGCTTTGACGCATGCGTAGATAAGATCCATCGAAATTCCACCATCAGCCGTCCCATAATCCACTAGGGTCACCACAGACTGTTTTTCTAGGGCCATAGCATCAAGTTCTCTCAGAACCAAGGGGTTGCTGTCTTAACCACTTGACGATTTGCAATGCTACGAGATGAAAAATACCCAGAACCAACCTCGCCGTACGGGAGATGACTATGAGGGACCTGGCAAAAATATGCAATAATCCCCAGGGGGTGGGGGAGAGGTTAACGTTGATATCCACATTTTCTAGCTTTACACACATGCATATTAAATGAAGGGGGGGGGGGGGGGGGAGGATTTCACTTTGTTTTATATGTGCGACTCATGACCGACTTTCGATATTTTCAGGCGAATAATGAGTGGTGTGTGTGTGAAATACATCTGCTTCGCTGGCTCGTAAGTAACATCTAGTTTATAGGTAATCCATACAAGAGAGCATTGCAATAGTCATATTCAACGGTTAAATATTTACAAATAGTAGACAGAGTCCTTAGGTAGAAGTAGGAAGACTTTACAAATATTGCTTGGAGTTCACCAGTCATACGGTCATCAAAAACCACTCCAAGATGAACAGCTCATAAACAAGGGACAATTATGTTCCCACAGTCTTGAATCTCAGTCATCAAAGGATAGTCTTGAAACCTAGAGTGGATACACATGAGCTCCGTTTTATCGTGGTTTAACTTCAGTCCATTTACAAGCATCCACTCAGAAATATCAGAGACACTCTTCTAAAGATTGCCTAGACTGAGCAAACTGACGATTGCCTTTAAAAGATAAATAAAGCTGAGAATCATCAGCGTAAAAATGATAACTGAGATTATGTCGTTTAAAGATATCTGCCAGTGGAGATATGTAAAGCAAGTAAAGAATCGGGACTAGTACAGAGCCCTGCGGTACCCCAACATCAAGATTGCAAAGGGAAGATGAACATTCATTAATACCAACAAATTGCTTCCTATTAGACAGGTAAGATCTAAACCATGCTTAAAACATCATGCACCAATACCAAACCGATTAGCAAGTCTATTCAGTAAAGTATCACGAACGACAGTATCAATAGCAGCTGACATATCAAGAAAAATAAGGATAACACAGTTACCAGCATCAATAGATTGAAGGATGTCGTTATGAATTAGAACCAAGCTGTCTCAGTACTATGCATGGCTTTGTAAGCCGACTGAAGTGGATCGTGCAGATTATATTTAGTTAAATAATCATTCAACTGATAAGCAACAGCCTTTTCAATTAGTTTAGGGATAAATAGTAGATTAAAAACAGGTCAAAAATTAGAAAAACTTCAAAGTCAACATTCGGTTTTTTAAGAATAGGTGTCAGTTTAGCAATTAGTCTTGAGAGAATCAGGAAATACACCCTGGGAGAGAGATAGATTAATAATATTTATAAACACTGGAATTAAAAGATCAAGACATTCCATAAGAAGAGAAGCAGGAATAGGGTCTAGGCTACATGACTTAGCTGTGGACCCAACTAAATGTGAAATCTCGTCATAGCCTAGAACGTCGAAATTTCGAAAGACAGAAGAACAATTAACAGGATCTGGTGGGAGCCGATCGAGGCTGAACAGGAAGAAGAATGTCAAAAATGTCCTGTCTGATACGCTCAATCTTATTAGAAAAGAACTGGATGAAAGAATTTGCCAGACAGGTGTCATCAGAACTAGGAGGATACTGTAAGCTTTGTTTAGGCTGAAGTAGCCCGGACACAATCTTAAAAAGAGCGCGTTGGTCATTTCCATTATCGGCGATAACGCTACTGAAAAACTGTTGTTTAGAAGAAAACAGCATCTTGTTAACAACAGCGCATTGCCTAGAAAATAGTGCTTTGTCTGAAGTAAGCCCAGTCGCTCATTGTTTTTGAGTAGAAATTATTTTATTCAAGCAAAGTTGAAATCAAATTCGTTTTCTTGGCGTCCTCTCATTTCCAGCATGCGGGTGTTATTCCACCAAACTAAATGCAAAAGCTGTCTTGGGGTTTTTATGCCAACCACTCCAAGTAGTATAGGGAATGGGGGTTCCAGCGCAATCTCAACACGGGGTAAGACCCGCGTCAAAAATCCATTTACGGACGACCCCCACTCCAAGTGTGGTTGAGGGCAACAGCGCACTTAAATATGTTAGTCTATATATGGAGTGCGAAGAATGTAAAGAGTTTGTTTATGATTTCTGTGTAAAGTGCTTGAAACCCAAGTTTGTACCTACTAAGCCAAATAAGTATATTTGTTGTGGTAAAAAAATGCAAATAGAAGATGACACGTCAGCACAGTGTTACGAGTGTGGTAAGAATATTCGTAATGCCGTACCAAATGCTACCAAAGAGCAATATTACGCCAATGGAGGTCGTAAGAAAACGCCATATAAGAGATTAAAATACTTCAGGGACTGGATGAGTCATATCCAAGGTTTACATCCGATATATTTAAGCGACGAAGTAAAGAAGAAAATCATAGATCATTTAGAAGAGCCAACCCCGCAAAGTCTACGGAAAACGCTGAAAAAATTAAAACTAGGGAAATATTACAAAGCTATTCCCTATCTTTTGTCTGAAATTACCGGTAAGTCTATTCCCGAGGTTTCTGATATGACAAAAGCCGAGTGGATGTTTTGTCGGCTGAATAAGGATATTCCTTATTACCCCGACGTAATTTACGAAATATTTTACAAAATAGACCCCAGCCACCCCCTATTAGAATGGATTCCGAGAAGATAGTGGAATTAGCATAAATCTTATGGCATAAGATTACGCGTAATTTCTAGACTGACGTTCGATATGTAAATAGAATCCCGTCACGATATTTACTGAGCAAGCTTTCTTTGAAGCTCTTCTTTTGCCTCCTGATAGATCTTTTTGCGAGATTCCTCGGAAAGATATTTTACGATTGTTTTTTTATTCCTTATGTCCGTCTTTAATTTCTCGTATTTGTCTTCTTCGGCCAGAATAAGCGAGAATTCTACGTCGTCTATCTTTCTGTCACGCAAAGCCTTTGAGACAAGATCGGTAATAGTATTTACTTTAGCCCTAGACAGAGCTATTGTCGTGTCATGCTTGGATATTTTCGTGGATAGCTTTTTCATAATGCCCGTAGCAACAGCCGAAATGATACCACAAGCTGCCCCAACGCCGGCCAAAGGAACTCCAACGATTATTCCCAGCCCAGTAAGCGAAGTAGCAACGCCAGAGCCCGTTAACACAACAGATATGGATCCTGAAGTTATCGCAATCTTATGTAGCGTACTCCGGGCTCTAACGTACTTTTTTCTAACTTTTTCATAGTGTTTTGCCTGCCCTTCCAAGTAAGCCAGGATTAAGTTCGCTTTATTCAGACGAAAGTTTTCGGCGTTTAGTTCATTAGGTGTAGTATAGGGAACATCTGGGTACAACTGAGGTGCTGATGGTATAACATCCATTATATATACTAATGTACGACGCTTTTGGGAATGATATTGAGGAGCAGCCACATCACGACAACCGGGATTACTGGAACTGGAGGGCCTTTAGGAAGATGTTTCCGCATGCAGACCCTAGTAAGTTCGAAAGGAGACCCGATGGGATTTACTATAACGGCTCTAGGATGTACAGCAACGAGGATTTGAAACCTACGCTGGTCGATCAGATAGACAATCAACTGAAGAATTCTGGTTATATCGAACATAAGCCCGTGCAAGGTTGGTCAAAGGAATTATTGCTTGGTACCGGTACTTATCCGATACCCGCGGTTTCATTTGATAAACATCCAAGTTTGGATTTGACATTGAACATGCGGATCTCTAACAAGCATTCCTTTCCGTTAAAGGTGCGAGATATCTTCAAAAACGTTCCCATTAATCATACCACCGCTAAGGAATCTCATGAATGGTTAAGTGGTCCTAACATGCGTTATTGGCCGCAGCAACTAAACTTTGCGGTTTGGTGTGCCACCAGCGGCTGCGGTGTAAGTGCGAAGTTGATGAAGAATTCGATATTTATGTTTCACTTCCACTTTACCGTCCGAAGAATACTGCATGAGATGGGTGTTATTGCGCTGCCGGGAGATGCCGCGTTTTATCCAAGAGATAACAAATACAGCGTGCCGGCCTATAACAGGCTTTGTAAGGAGTTTGGTGTTGTAGGGAAGGATTTCCGATGCACTACGGGCGCTAACAATGGGCTGGGGCATATTTGGGCTTATTGGGGGATTGGTGGGCACGAGCTAAGCGATAAGGAAGTGCATACGCTGCGGTTGCAGTGGGACACTGGGTATCACAAAGAAACTCACGACAGTAGCACCTTCTTTGAACCAAATGCCAAGACCACTAAGGAAGTCAGAGACGGACCTCTGTTCAAAGACGAGGGTGGTAAGTATGCCGGGGCCAATCCACTGATTATTAAGATTACCAACGACGAGCAAACGAAGCAATACTTTAATTTCATACCCCCAGAAGGTAAAGGACTAACCAAAGCCGGCCTTGCCCGTTTGAACCGCAGCATAGAAGCTTACGTGTATTCCATTTTGGGAGCCCAAGTAAACACCCGATCCAGCATAATCGGAAATACGGGCGCCGCAGAAGAAACGCGAGCCGAAGCTTTGATTCTATTCGAAAGTTCGATCTTGGAGGGCGACATTAGCAAGGGCGTACAGCGTTACCAACTAGCCATACAAAATTCTAAGGCCCGACTGGACTATGCAGTAGCCCCGGGTTGCTGGTTGATGCCAAGTAATTTGGTTATCAACGCCAATTCCGTCGTGGGTTACAACAATAAGCTGCAGCGAGCTACTAAGGATATGAAGTTTGGGGTGAATGACGTGAACTCTGACACTCTTAGGAACATTCCTCACTTCGTAGAGAAGCCAAAAAAGTCACACGAAACGAAGCTACCCGTAGTTAAGAAACCATCAAAGAAGGTCCTGCCTGCGATACCTGAGGAATATGACCATAACTTACTAAAGGCCGGCTTAACAGCTGCAAGCATTGGTCTGAGCTATTATATATGGCGATGAACAACCCCTACGTAGCTGGAGTAGATTGTGTCTATACGACTTACACAGGCGAGAAAAAATACACCCAGGCATCTTGGGTTGATGTCACGGGCATGTCCGTGAATTTGAACTACTCAGGAAAGAAGTTAATCCTTTGTACTATTTGCATTGGCACGAGTAGTCACGCCAACGTCGGCTTTAGGTTCCTGGATGAGAATGGCGTACTGCAGCCTATGAGAAATAAGACAAACAACAGGGAGCCTACGCATTTCTCCGTAGAGCCCAACCCAGCCAGCGCCGAAAATTTATCAGCTTGGACTTTCCACATGGTTGCCGATTGCCACGGGAAGGTAAAGCTGCAGATAAGAGTAGATGACACCGGGAGTGTTTGCATAAACAGCATAGAAAATCGAAGGGATACTATCTACAATCACAAGACCATTAGCACTCTTACGGTAATGAGTCTATAGAAGGGAATTTATTCCCTGAAATATATGAACCCACACGCGAAGGAAGATTGGTTTCTACATTTTTTGGAGGAGAAGGACTACTTAGAACAGCATTGGCTTGACACCGGGCTGTGGGTAAAGGTTGGGGGCCTGGGATTGGTCATGTGTACCATTAGCATTTCGACGGGGTATTCGTGTAATGTCGGGTTTAGGATCGTTGATGAGAATAACCATCCATTACTACCCTACAGAAAAAAAGATAACGACAGGAACCCAGCCCATTTCTCGTCGGAACCCCCTCCAAGAAGCGGAGAAGACTTAACGCCGGTAACTTTTCACATGATAGCCAATTGCCAATATGCGAAGTTACAAGTTCTCCCCAACGACGTTGCCTACCTTCGGATAAATGCCGCCCCGTCAAGAAATTCCCCGACGGATGCCACTTGGAATCATAAGCCCATTAGCACCATGAGCGTGCTGCCGCTAGTTCCGCATTATCAAGGCGGCGCGAATACTATCTTTACTTATCCCCAGTCGAGAACGCCTCGGATGCCCGACGACGATAAGCCACCAGTAATACACAAGGATAAGATCAACCCTTCATCTTCTTCAGGAGTACCACCCCAATAGCTACGACTAATATCCAAATGTTATTCCCCACGAACTTTAACAGTTCGCCGCCGGCCCTAAGTGCCAAGGAAACAACCGAACCCAGCAGCCCAGGAAGACCGGCTGCCATCTTTTTTCCCAAGTCCGTTAGTCCCTTACCTAACTTGCTTACGCCCGCGCCCGTTGCCTTAAGTGAGTTAAGGATGACTCCTACTACGCTCGAAATAGCAACCGCAAATGCCAGCGGAATACCATACTTCACCAGAGCTCTTTTTACCTTTTCCTTGGTGGTAAGCCCCAGCTCCTTTTCCAGCTTTTCCTTTTGAGCTCGTAATTCCGCAAGGCGTATTTCAAGTGTTTCTACTTCCTTTTGGGCTGCCTCCCTTTCTTCCTCGGTACGAGTTTGGTCCTCGATTACTTCTTGCTGCCGCTCTATTTGCCCCTCCAGGTCCTCAATGGCCTGATCTCTTTGCCGGATTTGTTCCTCCTTGGTGTTAATTTCAGCCATTAACCGCCGCCTTTCCACCAAAGAGCCAGCTATGGTGGTTTGCAGGTTATCGGTATCGTCTCTAATTAAGTCTAACTCTTGCAGGGCAAGGTTAAGAGCCCTTTGGGTTTGGTTTCTTTCGCGTCGAATTTGGGTTCTTTGGTCTACCAGCTCCCTTATTTCTTGATTTTTAAATTCGACTTCCCTCCTATGTGCGTCGACAAGCCGTTGGTTTTGCTTCATGTATTCCTCCTCCCTTTCTTCCAACGTTTCCCGCAGCGCTTCCGCTGAGGCGCCAGAGCCTTTAGCCTCCTCCAAGTCTCTTTGTGCTTTATCCCTTTCGCGCAGGGCCTGATCCACCTGGTTCCTCATTTCTACCATTCTTTCGTTGCCGAACTTTTTTTCGGTATCGACAATTAGCTGAGTTTGCTTTGCGTATTCTTCCTCCCTTTCTTTTAACGTTTTTTGCAGTTCGATTGCGCGTTTTTCTAGCGCGACCTTTTCGTTCAGGGCTTCCAGCCGTTCTAACATGCTTCTGGTGGCACGCTGAAAGCCCTTTAATCTTGAGACGTCACCCCTAACGTCACCATTCTCATCAAAGAGGGGTTGCGGTTTCGTCCAGCGGTCTTTGTCAGGAAACCTCAGGTCTTGGACGCTTATGAGGACTTTGTTTTCGCGTTCTGTGAGCCTTACGTCGTCAACGTCAAAGTGGGAATAGCGCTGCGTTAGCTCTTGCGTTGCCCACTCTACGGTTTCCCGCGCGGCTGCTTCCGGCTCGCCCATGTTTTGAAGCTCTATGTGCTCACGCGGAAACGTGTACTTGCGTGCTTTGGGATGTCTTAGGGCCTTTGCAATCCTATCCCTTAGGGAATCGTCGACTTGTTGGGTGGGAAGCAGCGGTTCTTCGTCACCGTCGTTAATGTCAGCCTGACCTTCCTCAGTGGTGGGGTCAAAGTCTGGATCCGTTCCTTCTACTTCCATTATATATGATAAGCTCAAAGTTAAGTCCCAACGTATTACCTAAGCAGGTTGGCGGACTGAAAGCAGAACGCACCTTTCACCGGGTCACCTTTACCCCCAGCAGCGCTAAGCCAGGGGAAACGCTGTACGTAGGCGTGCCCCGCCTAACGGATAACCTAGTATTGGTTCCTGGTACCTTGGCTTTAAGGTTTGACCTAGCAATACAACCAACCACCAAGGACAAGCGCTATACCGTCAATAACGTGGGTAGGAACCTCGTTTCTAAGATGAGAATCAAGTTCGCAGGGGAATCCCTCTTGGATTTGAATAGGTACGACCTGTACACCACGTATAAGGATCTGTGGCTAACAGCCTTTGACCGTGCACAAAAGATAGAGCAGGGAATTGGTAGTGTCATTCTGCGTAAGCTTCGCAGCGATACTAACCCCGCGCCTACGGACTCCAGTGGAGCAACCGCAGTAGCAGACGCAACAAGGGTAAAGACCGCCTATGGTAGCAAGTACGTTATCCCTTTGGATTTCGAAGTAATTACGAGTCATGGTGTGTACTACCCCAGGCAGTTATCCGAGTTACAGTTTGAAGTAACCTTGGCGGACACTACGAACGTCATAGGAGGAATGGACAGCGCAATTAGCGGAGCCGTGGATCCCTATTCTATCACCAACTTAGAGCTGCAGTACGAAACGGTATACAGCGAAGAGCTGGCCCGTAGCGCCGGTATGGAATACAGCTCCGGGAAGGCATTCCTTTACGACCACGTAGTAATGTACAAGACGTTTAGCTTCTTGGACAAGACGGATGAGGTTATCAACCAAAGCATTAACCTCCCCCGAAGAAGTCTTACGGGGTTGATGCTGGTGTTTGCCAAACCCTATGAGGCTGGTAAGCGCAACTCCGAGGCCTTCCACAACCCTAACATTACTAACGTAGGGGTCAACATAAACGGAGTCCCAAACAAGGTCTACTCGCAGGGAATAAAGCCCGCAGACGTGTACAGGGAGGCAATGCGCAAGTTTGGCGACCAGGTAAGTCCCGAGGAATTCTTTAAGGATAAATATGCGCTGTGGATTGACATGCGCACCATTAACGACGAAGACCTACATGGTCAGGGTTTACGTCTAGTAAATACGCAGGATGGCATAACATTGGAGATCAAGCGCACCAAGAACGCCAGTGCGGGCGACGGTGATAGGATAAACTGCTACGTCTTCGTCGTGTCTGACGCGCAACTGAGCGTAGAAATGAATCAGCTAAAGAGCGTTGCATATTAATGTTAAAATATTTCTTAAATATACAATGCTTCGCGTATTTGAAAACAACGACACCAAACTGCAATGCATAGTGCAAGGCGAAACTTTGTACTTCAAAGCAAAGGAGGTGGCTTTGGCGTTGGGCTATGAGCGCCCTAGAGATGCAATTAGAGCACACGTATCTGAGAAATACCAGAAAAAATGGGTTGATCTACAAGGGGCTGCGAATCACCGCTCCTTTACTACGCAACCAAATGCCGTGTTTATATCCGAACCTGGTTTGTACGAACTGATATTTAGCTCCAAACTACCCAAAGCTGTGGAGTTTCGTGATTGGGTCTTTGAGGAAGTCCTACCCGCGCTAAGGAAAACGGGTAAATATGCAATAGAAAGGCGGTTTGGCGGCCCAAACAAGTTAGTATTCAAGATCGAAAATGAAGCCGACCTACACGCGAAGGTCGTCGACTACACACGTAGGTTTTACCCCGATTTCATCATAGCGCCGGGTCTTGGCGAACTTCAAGATTCAGACAGCAAGCGAATAACCTGCTGGCGAAAAGGCTACCAAGCCGGTCAACCCGACCTTTTAATCCTAAATGCGCATAAAAAATACCGCGGGTTGTGTATTGAGTTGAAAACCCCAAAAGGAAACGGCGTCTTATCCGCGAAGCAATCTAAGAAAATCTCACAGCTTGACGTAAATGGTTACCTAACGATGGTTAGCAACGATTACGACATTATCTGCCGTGCCCTGATGGATTACGCGGACGGCATTCGTATTCCCTGTAAGGGCTGTGTAAAGCGGTTTAAGTCCTACGCCACTTTGAAAACGCACCTAAAGATATTCCATAGGTATAATGAAGCTCAGCTTGACTCACTGGCGTGATCTTGTCCACGGTAAAGCATATGAAATAAAAAATTACGTCGTCTTCGAAGACATCGACCGTTTACGGTTAGTCCTCAAAGACTTAGAAGGCAAGGAATATTCCCTTTGGGCGCCGGATTGCGTGCGGTACGTAATTCAGGGCGAGGAATTCACCCACTTACGCAGCTATGGTAAGGTAAATGGCCGATGGAAGTTTGACATTGAAAGAAGAGTCACTCCATCTCCTCTTTGTAGTTAAGCGCCCGCTGCGCTTTAGGATCCGCGGAGCACCAATGCCCCACGAAGGATCCTTCGGAGAATACCCTGTCGCAATGAAGGCAGGTGTATTTTTTACGCGGTTTGGGTATCGGTATGCAGTGGGCAGGTAGTTCGCACGTAATACAGTCCATATATTGAAAGGGTAATTAGAATGCCTCCCAGAAAGGCAGCTGCGTAGGCTAGCATATATCCTACAACCTTCCTTAAAAGGGGTTCCTATTATTCTTGTTGTTTTGTTAACAAACAACAATAAAAGTAAGATCAGGATTTGAGACTCTTTGCGCAAACCCTGCTTTAACTATTAAAGGCCCAAGAAATGCTATTGCGTATCGTCTCAGAATGTTGACGTTTAGGTTAAATCTTTGTTAAGACACCCCGGAAACTATTTCAAAGAGTGTCTCAGAATGTTGACAATAAGGTTAAATCTTTGTTAAGTATGTGTGGAAACTACCTAAAAGGTGTCTCAGAATGTTGACGTTTAGGTTAAATCTTTGTTAAGGATGCGTATCATATATTTCAAAAGTGTCTCAGAATGTTGACGTTTAGGTTAAATCTTTGTTAAGGCAGTTGAAGATATGTTCCTCTTCTCTGATGCAACCACAACGATCGCACTCCTGCCTCCAATACTCCCTTTTAGTCCACGGAACGCCTTCGGCGCGTTCAAAAGAGGGGAAAGTACGGACTATCTTCTTATGGTAATCTATGCGATTCCTTAAGTAATCCTCTTTATGCGGGCAGCGACTCATCATATCCGCACATTGGTAACAATCCACGCCTTCCAAGTCGTAAGCGCGGGAGAGAAACCTATAATTCACTTCATGCGTTCTCCGGTGCGTCTGTAAACGTTGACGACTACTAAGTATCTTATTACAGAAACTACACTGTCTGGTTCGATTACAGACGCCCCTTTTCAGATGCTGCTGCATTTCGAAGGGGTTGTGGAATTCCTTATTACAGTCCTTACAAAGCCCACAAATGCGTTTATCCTGATGTTGTTGCATCTTTTGAACGGTGCTGAATTCCTTACCGCAATCCTTACAAGCGCGGCTAAGGGGTTTCTTTGTACAAACGCCGCGACGAACGTGGTATTGAAGTCTTTGTTTGGTGCTGAACACCTTCTTACACAACAAGCAGTCCATATATACTTAACAATATCTTAGCCTCCATTTAACATCCTTAACAAAGATTTAACCTTATTGTCAACATTCTGAGACACTTTTTAAATAGTTTCCAGGCATCCTTAACAAAGATTTAACCTAAACGTCAACATTCTGAGACACTCTTTGAAATAGTTTCCATATATACTTAACAAAGATTTAACCTTATTGTCAACATTCTACGGGGGATATCGCATGAAGTCCTTAACGGACTCCTTAGCCCAGCCCGCCATCGTCAAGAGCGCACCAAACCTTTCTGCGCGCTTCAGACCGCAAATTTCATCGTACAATTCCTGCACGCGCTCTTTTAACCGATCGATCTCCTCCCTTTGCATTTCTATGGTGTCTCTTTTATCTTTTGCGTCGGTGGCAATCCTTCTTACTGCGTCCACTGGGTCCATCGTATATATAATGGATCCGAACCATATTCCCTGCAATGCTCTGATAGTAGGACCCACCGGCTGCGGAAAGACCCAATTCGTAGTGGAGCAGCTATTAGGACCCTTTAGATACCGCTTCGACTATATCGTGCTACTTTGTCCCACCTACGTGAATAACCGCACCTGGACGGGCATAGGAGTGAAAGACGACGACTTCTTCGTAGATATCTTAGACCCTAACGAGTTATCCAGCCATCTTAAGTTCTGGCATAAGCAATTCCCTAAAGATACACAGACTTTACTCATATTGGATGACATCGCCTGCGGGGACGACGTAAAAAGGCGAACTTCCGAATTAGTGAAGCTCGCCTTTAGCGGCAGGCATGACAATATTAGCGTTTGGTTGCTCTCGCAGCAGCTTACCAGTGTCTCTAAGCCCTTCAGGGAAAACATAGGTTCACTTGTCGTATTTTATACTCCGAGCAAGTCAGACCTGGAAACCATCTTAAGCGACTACGGCGGCGAGATATCCAAGGAACAGTTGCACGAATACATGCGGCACCTAAAAACGCACCAACATTCCAAGATGATCTTCTCTTTGAGGTTTCCGTATTCCATAAAGATCTGCGATCTTTAAAGTCTTTGATTCCTAATGTATATGGATATTGAGCAGCTCTTAGATGAAGTCCCCACGCAGTTAGATGAAAGTAACCTCAAGGAACAACTTAACATCCTTGTGTCTTCGGGGAAGTGTAAAGAAATGATAGGCAAGGAACTTACCCATGAGCAGGTTAATAAGCTGTCGGAAGAGGAAGTCAAGAAGTTCCATAAGAGGTACGAGGCCGCCCTTGCAAGTAAGACCACGGACGCCGTAGCAGACTCAGCCATTAAGCTGGCCACCAAGCTTCTCGGACTTGCGCTGCCCATAGACGACGTGGAGCAACTGCGGAAGGACATAAGCGAGGACTATGTCATATCCCAAGAACTTAAGATAACCTGCGGGTGGTTGTCTTTGAAGTGCGGTAAGTTAATGGCAGTCGCCTCTGCGGCACTTCACATAGCTCAGCACGTCGACTTGAAGGAGGTACTGGTGTCTTGGAAGGACTTCAAGAAGGACAGAGAAGTCGAAAAGGTCTTCCAGGCAGCACTTGCTGAGGTACCTGATCAAGTTGCCTCAAGTACTTAGTCAAGTCGTTGTCAAGTCACCTCAAGTACTTAGTCAAGTCATTGCCAAGTCATTGTCAAGTCGTCATCAAGTTACTTGTCAAGTCCTTCAAGTCCCTTAATATAAGATGAGTGGCACCGAAGAACAACCACCCGTAGAAGATACCAAGATTACCAAGGCTAAATCTCCGGGCAGAGTCGCTGCCGGAAAGAAGCTCGCGGAGTTGAATAAAAAGAACAAAGCAAAGAAAGAAGAAAAGGTGGAGGAAAAAGAAGAGGAATCCTTTATTAATCCGGGATACGTCATTGGCGCGTTAGGAGTCGCTATAGCAGCAGGCAGCCTCTACTTACAATGGCGGGCTACGAAGCCAAAAGTAAAGTGGGAGGCCGCAACATATCACGCACCTGTGGAGGTTAGAAAAAGTAAGATCCCTGAAATGGAGTAGATTTATCACCCGCGGCGACCTAGATTTTCCTTCTCGCTTTGTAATATAATGTCGACCGCGTTGTTAAAAACTGTTGAAGAAGCAGCTATCATTACTTCCATCGTTGCGGGTATTGGTTGGGTTGGTAAGAAAGTGCTCAAAGAAGACTTTACTGAAGACCCAAGCAAGAGCTTCGCTAATTTTGCTAAAATGACCGCTGCCGTAGGCGGGGCTATCATGGTAAAGGATTACCTACGGAAGGAAAAGTACCTACCTACGGTGTGATTTTCTAATATATAATGGCTAGCGTGGTCGCAGGTGGAGTTATTGCAGCCTTAGCATTCACTGGAGCTAATTATGGTGGTCAATATTTGGATAGATTAGTTAGAGGTGATCGCAGCGGAGATTTGGCCGCCGAAAGGAAGAGACACGACTTAGCGTTGGAGAAATATCAGCGAGACGTGGCAGCTTGGAATGAAAAAAGACAAGCTTACAGGGATTGGTTGGATAAGAACTACCAAGAAAAGATGCAGGCGGATAAGAACTTCGAAAACACAGACTACGCCTTTAAGCTTTATGCGCAAGCACACCCCGCGGCATTAACGGGGTTGAAAAGGCCTCAGTTCAAGAATTACTACCAGCCTTCTAAGAAACAAAAAGACAATGAGTTGGTCTTCGTAGGAGTCGCAGGGCTGGCGGGAGGCGTAGCTTTGGCGTATCTGCTCTAACGAAGGGGACTTGTCCCCTGTAATATATGATCGTCTTTTTGGAAAGCGATAAAAATAACTTTACCACTTATTTAAATCCCCCCATTAAAGCCCATAAGGTTCGGCTCATAAGTTGCTCTTTGTACAATTCTTGGTATAACCTGATTAGGGGCATAGTCACTGAGCATACAGGAGGATCTAACTATCAAGCCGTATTGCTGCCCGATGGACATTATACACCAATCACACTGGCCAAGGAATTAGCAAAACACGGTTATACTCTCACCACAGGATTGCCGCACGAAATGACCCTCAAACATAATATGTCAAATTATTCAATGACTTTTGGAAAGTCTGACCCATTGGGATCTTTATTATGTGCCTCAGGCAAGACGATTACCAACACAGCCATACCTGTGAAATGGAAAGTCGCATCCTCTTACGAAGTCTATTGCGACTTGGTCCATAGTTACAACAATGGAGAAAAGTCTTCTCTTATGTCTAAGTTCCTGCCCAAAGGTAATCCATTCGATCTGGTAGAATACACTCCCATTTCTTTGAGCTATGACTTGTCTAATTTGGTAGAAAGCATAAACATCACCATTAAGGTGGACGGAAAGACGGTGGATTTTAACGGACGCAAGATCAATCTTGTCCTATCCTTCGCTTGAATCAAGCGAAGCGCGATTCTATTCATATAATGGGCCGCGTAGAGGACAAACTCAAAAGGATTTACTATGGGCCTGAAGGCTATTGGAAAGGAGCGTCGGCCATCAAGAAACTCGCGACCGCGGCCAGGGTATCAGATGAAACGGCTAAGAACTGGCTAAGAAAACAAACCCTCTGGCAGGTTTATCTTCCCGTGCCTAAGTACATTCCCAGGCCCAGCTTTACCGTAAATACCCCTAATGAAGTTCATCAGGCAGATTTGCTTTTCTTACCGCACGATAAGGTGAGAAAAAAGACCTATAGGTACGCTTTGACCGTAGTTGATATCGCAAGCAGATACAAGGACGCCGAACCCATAACCAGCAAGGATTCTGGAGAAGTCGCAGAAGCCCTAGGTAGGATTTATAAGCGCGTCTTGAAATGGCCTAAGCTGCTGCAAGTGGATGCGGGGACAGAGTTCATGGGCGTGGTTACTAAGACCCTGAAAGACCACGACACTAAGATTAGGAGAGCTGAAGCTGAGTACCACAGGGGTCAGAGCATCGTCGAAAGATTCAATAAGACCCTGGCTGAGCGTCTCTTTGGATACCAATATTGGAAAGAGCTGGAAGATCCCTCCAAACGCAACAGGGAATGGACTCAGAGGCTCCCCCAGGTCGTCGCGGCTTTGAACAACGAGGCGGCCAGGGCTACGGGAATAAAACCCAAGGATGCTATGAAGAAGAAACACGTGGAACACAAGTCCTACGTCAGAAGTTCGAGGGCGGTCTTCCCCCATGAAAAAAAATTAGGTAATGTCACAGTCCGATATCTCTACGGACCGGGTGAATTAGAAGGAGGATCCAAAAGAGCTACGGATCCTAATTGGTCTTTGGAAACTTACCAGATCCGAAGCGTAATAGCTAAGAAGGGTCAGCCCATCTTGTATTATCTTCACGATGGCCCCACACGTGGGTTCGTCATGGAAGAACTGCTTATCGTGTGATGTCCGAATGCTATCGTATGCACTCCGTCATCACACATCCATCGCTTACCGTCAAATGCAGACAGCGACACCTTCTCCTGCGTGACGTTATGTATCTGATGACCATAGCTGCGCAGGCTGTTCATCTTATGCCGCTGTTCCTTACGTGTTCGTAATACGTTGAGGTAGGACTCGTGCGTAAGTAGTATAGGGAATGGGGGTTCCAGCGCAATCTCAACACGGGCAAGACACGTGTCAAAAATCCACCTACGGACAATCCCCACTCCAAGTGTGGTTGGGGGCAACAGCGCAAATATGTTAGTCTATATATGGAGTGCGAAGAATGTAAAGAGTTTGTTTATGATTTCTGTGTAAAGTGCTTGAAACCCAAGTTTGTACCTACTAAGCCAAATAAGTATATTTGTTGTGGTAAAAAAATGCAAATAGAAGATGACACGTCAGCACAGTGTTACGAGTGTGGTAAGAATATTCGTAATGCCGTACCAAATGCTACCAAAGAGCAATATTACGCCAATGGAGGTCGTAAGAAAACGCCATATAAGAGATTAAAATACTTCAGGGACTGGATGAGTCATATCCAAGGTTTACATCCGATATATTTAAGCGACGAAGTAAAGAAGAAAATCATAGATCATTTAGAAGAGCCAACCCCGCAAAGTCTACGGAAAACGCTGAAAAAATTAAAACTAGGGAAATATTACAAAGCTATTCCCTATCTTTTGTCTGAAATTACCGGTAAGTCTATTCCCGAGGTTTCTGATATGAGCAGAGCCGAGTGGATGTTTTGTCGGCTGGATAAGGATATTCCTTATTATCCTGACGTAATTTACGAAATATTTTATGAAATAGACCCCAGCCACCCCCTGTTAGGATGGATTCCGAGGCGACAATAACATATTACGCGTAATTCATACGATGAATTTATATTACGCGTAATAATTTGCCAAATAAGGTTATGCAAATAATTTATATTACGCGTAATAATTCGCTAAATGATTCATATTACGCGTAATAATTCGCCAAATAATTCGTATTACGCGTAATAATTCGCCAAATAATTCATATTACGCGTAATAATTCACTGAATTTATATTACGCGTAATTTCTAGACTGACGTTCAATATGTAAATAGAATCCCGTCACGCTCTTTTCGAAGCAGATGTTTACTGAGCAAGCTTTCTTTGAAGCTCTTCTTTTGCCTCCTGGTAGATCTTTTTGCGAGATTCCTCGGAAAGATCTTTTACGACTGTTTTTTTATTCCTTATGTCCGACTTTAGTTTCTCGTACTTTTCCTCTTCAGCTAAGATAAGCGAGAATTCTACGTCGTCTATCTTTCTGTCACGCAAAGCCTTTGAGACGAGGTCAGTGATAGTATTTACTTTAGCCCTTGACAGAGCTATTGTAGTGTCATGCTTGGATATTTTGCTTGACAACTGTTTCATAATACCCGTAGCAACAGCCGAAATAATACCACAGGCTGCCCCAACGCCGGCCAAAGGAACTCCAACGATTATTCCCGGCCCAGTAAGCGAAGTAGCAACGCCGGAGCCCGTTAACACAACAGATATGGATCCTGAAGTTATCGCAATCTTATGTAGCGTACTCCGGGCTCTGACGTATTTCTTCCTGACCTCCTCATAGTGTTTTGTCTGCCCTTCCAAGTAAGCGAGGATTAGATTTGCCTTATTCAAGCGGAAGTTCTCGGCGTTTAATTCGTTAGGTCCCTCCCTAGGTAAATCAGGATAAAGCGGAGGTGCTGATGGTATAACATCCATTATATACTAATGTACGACGCTTTTGGAAATAACATAGAGGAGCAACCACATAACAGCCACTGGAATTGGGAGGCATTTAAGAAATTGTATCCCAAAGCAGTAACCTCGAAGTTTGAAAGCAGATCTGACGGGATTTACTTCAAAGAGTATGATGACTTAGTTTACAGCAATAAGGATTTGGAAGAGGGATTGGAAAAATTACACCCAAAAACACCCGTTCATAAGCCCGTTTATAAAGCGCCTAATTTTCCAAGGAATCTATTATTAACCACGGAAGATTACCCATTTTACGATGCTGAAGGTGGTGTAAACAACTTCGAAAAATTGGTAACGCATCTAGAGATTTTAGTGGGTAAGCAATCATTTAACGTAGTAGTAAGGAATATCTTTAAAGAGACGATGTTGAAGCATACGTCAGGTAAAGAGGCCAGGGAATGGTTAGCAGGACCCAACATGCGGTATTGGTCACAGCAGTTAAACTTTGCTATTTGGGCCGCCACTAAAGGTTGTGGTGTTGCCGCGGACATGTTCCACATTTCATTTATGCGGTTTCACGTTGCCTTTACGGTAAGGAGGTTGTTGAAGGAGCTTAACGTACCCCTACCGGGAGATGGGGCATTTAATCCAATGAATAACCGCTACGACTCCGCAGCCCTGGAAAGGTTAATTAATGAGTTCAAACCACAGCAAAAAGATTTTCGTTATAAGGAGGGTAAGACGCATGGGCTTGGCATTGTTTATGTTTGGGGTGCCAATGGTGAGAAGCCAGCTGACTACGGACATCAGGAATACCCAAGTAATGAGTTAGAGTTCGGTGATATGGGCGGCGATAAGGGTAATAATTCATTAATTACTAGAATTCAAACAAACTACCCCGGCACTTGGGATCCATTTGTGTTAATGAAAGGAAAAGGTTTAAGGAACCTAGCCAGGATTAACCGTAGCATTGAAGCATTCGTGTACTGCATCCTGGGAGCGCAGGTAAATACCCGCAACCCCATTGTTGGATCCCAAGGCGCTTCACAGGAAACGCAACAAGAATTCCTAACTTTATTTGAGTCTGCAATAATAGAAAATGACATATCTAAATCGGTGCAGAGATATCAATTAGCGGTGCAGCAGTCTAAAGTGCGGCTGGATTACGCTTTGTCGCCTGGTTGTTGGTTAATGCCAAGTAATTTAGTTATTAACACCAATTCCGTTGTGGGTTATAACAACAAGCTGCAGCGAGCTACTAAGGATATGAAGTTTGGGGTGAATGACGTGAACTCTGACACTCTTAGGAACATTCCTCACTTCGTAGAGAAGCCAAAAAAGTCACACGAAGCGAAGCTACCCGTAGTTAAGAAACCATCGAAGAAGGCCCATGTTATGCCTACGATACCCGAGGAATACGACCATAACTTACTAAAAGCCGGCTTAGCAGCCGCGGGTGTTGGTCTGAGTTATTATATATGGCGATGAATAACCCCTACGTAGCTGGAGTAGATTGTGTTTATACGACTTACACAGGCGAGAAAAAATACACCCAGGCATCTTGGGTCGACGTTGAGGGCATGTCCGTGAATTTGAACTACTCGGGAAAGAAGTTAATCCTTTGTACTATTTGCATTGGCACAGAGAGCCATGCCAACGTCGGCTTTAGGTTCCTGGATGAGAATGGCGTACTGCAGCCTATGCGCGTGAAGACGAACAACAGGGAGCCAGTGCATTTCTCCGTAGAGCCGTACCCCGGCAGTGCTGAGAATCTTACGACTTGGACTTTACACATGGTTGCTGATTGCCATGGGAAGGTAAAGCTGCAAATGCGTGTAGACGATACTGGGCGCGTTTGCGTGAATAGCATAGAGGATCAAAGAGATAAGCCTTTTAACCACGCGACCATTAGCACTCTTACGGTGCTTAGTCTTTAAATATATGAACCCACACACGAAAGAGGACTGGTTTCTTCATTACCTAGAGGAAAAGGACTACACGGGCGACGAGTGGTACGACACCGGACTGTGGGTGGATGTTGGGGGGCTAGGATTAATCGTATGCACTATTAGTATGTCGGAGCGGTATTCATGTAATATTGGATTTAGGATTGTTGACGAGACCAACACCCCATTGTTGCCTTACAGGACGAAAAATAATAATAGGCACCCAACCCATTTTTCATCTGAGATTAACCTATATAGCTTCGAAGACCTAGTACCATTAACTTTTCACATGATAGCCAATTGTCAATATGCGAAGCTTCAGATTCGCCCCAGCGATGCCACTGCCTCCAGCGCCAAGCCCAGCATTGCCCGAATGAATGCTGCGGGTAAGGCAACCGAACCTACGCCGGATGCTACTTGGAATCATAAGCCCATTAGCACCATGAGCGTGCTGCCGCTAGTTCCGCATTATCAAGGCGGCGCGAATACCATCTTTACTTATCCCCAGTCGAGGACGCCTCGGATGCCTGACGACGATAAGCCACCAGTAATACACAAGGATAAGATCAACCCTTCATCTTCTTCAGGAGTACCACTCCAATAGCTACTACGAGGATCCAAATGTTGTTGCCCACGAACTTCAACAGTTCGCCGCCGGCCCTAAGTGCCAAGGAAACAACCGAACCCAGCAGCCCAGGAAGACCGGCTGCCATCTTTTTTCCCAAGTCCGTCAGTCCCTTGCCTAATTTCTTTACGCCCGCGCCCGTAGCCTTAAGAGCGGATAGGATAACTCCTACTACAGTGCTAATAGCGACCGCAAACGCCAGCGGAATGCCATACTTCAAAAGGGCTCTTTTTACCTTTTCCTTGGTGGTAAGCCCCAGCTCCTTTTCCAGGTTGTCCTTTTGAGCCCGCAATTCCGCAAGGCGTATTTCAAGGGTCTCCACCTCCTTTTGAGCTGCTTCCCTTTCTTTCTCGGTACGAGTTTGGTCATCGATTATTTCCTGCTGCCGCTCTATTTGCCCCTCCAGGTCTTCAATAGCCTGATCTCTTTGCCGAAGTTGCTCCTCTTTAGCGTTGATTTCAGCAACCAACTGCCGCCGTTCCTCTAAAGACCTAGTTATGGTGGTCCGTAAGTCCTTAGCTTCCTCATTATTAATATCTAGGTCTTGCAGGGCAAGATTGAGGGCTTGTCTGGCTTGGTCTCTTTCGTTTAAAGCCGTTTCAGCTTCTCGCTTGAATTGCAGTATGACTTCGTTCTTGTCCTTGATTTCTTTCTCTTGAGCATCGGTTAGCTGCCGTATTTGTCTTTCGTACTTTGCTTCCTTTTCTTTCAACGTTTCTTGTAGTGCGATAGCGCGTTTTTCTAGCGCAATCCTTTCATTCAATGCTTCCATACCTTCTAACATGCTTCGGGTGGCCTCTTGAAAGCCCCTTAACCTTGCCACGTTAACCTTGACCGAGCCATTTTCATCGAAAAGGAGCTGTGGTTTCGTCCAGCGGTCTTTGTCGGGTTGTCTCAGGTCTCTGACGCTTATGAGGACTTTGTTTCCTTTTTCTGTGAGCCTTATCGCGTCAGTGTCAATGTGGGGATGACGCATCCTTAACTCTTGCGTTGCCCACTCTACAGTTTCCCGCGCGGCCGCCTCAGGCTGCTCTATGTTTTGAAGCTCCAAGTACTCAGGGACGGGGCTGCCGTGGTTTTTTGATTGCCACATGCGATTCAAGGCGGCCTTGAAGCTTTTCCATCTATTACCATACTTGTTTTCTAGAGCCATATCGTAGATTAGGGGGTCGGTTTCCGCGCCTTTAGTCCATGCGTCGTATTCTTCGTCGTTAATGTCGACTTGACCTTCTTTGGTGGTGGGGTCAAAATCCGTTCCTTCTACTTCCATTATATATGATAAGCTCAAAGTTAAACCCCAACGTATTACCTAAGCAGGTTGGCGGACTGAAAGCAGAACGCACCTTTCACCGAGTCACCTTTACCCCCAGCAGCGCTAGACCTGGAGAAACGCTGTACGTAGGCGTACCCCGCCTAACGGATAACCTAGTGTTGGTTCCTGGCACCCTGGCGCTAAGGTTTGACCTAGCGGTGCAGCCAAGCACCAAGGACAAGCGCTATACCGTCAATAATGTGGGTAGGAACCTCGTCTCTAAGATGAGAATCAAGTTCGCAGGGGAATCCCTCTTGGATTTGAATAGGTACGATTTGTACGCCACGTATAAGGACCTGTGGCTAACAGCCTTTGACCGTGCACAAAAGATAGAGCAGGGAATTGGAAGCGTTATTCTTCGTAAGCTTCGCAGCGATACTAACCCCGCGCCTACGGACTCCAGTGGAGCAACCGCAGTAGCAGACGCAACAAGGGTAAAGACCGCCTATGGTAGTAAGTACGTTATCCCTTTGGATTTCGAAGTAATTACGAACCATGGCGTGTACTACCCCAGGCAGTTATCCGAGTTGCAGTTTGAAGTAACCCTGGCGGACACTACGAACGTCATAGGAGGAATGGACAGCGCAATCAGTGGAGCTGTCGATCCTTATTCTATCACCAACTTAGAGCTGCAGTACGAAACGGTGTACAGCGAAGAGCTGGCCCGTAGCGCTGGCATGGAATACAGCGCCGGAAAGGCATTCCTTTACAACCACGTAGTGATGTATAAGACGTTTAGCTTCTTGGATAAGACGGATGAGGTTATCAATCAAAGCATTAACCTCCCCCGAAGAAGTCTTACGGGGTTGATGTTGGTGTTTGCTAAGCCCTATGAGGCTGGTAAGCGCGACTCCGAGGCCTTTCACAACCCCAACATTACTAACGTCGGCGTGAATATTAACGGCGTTCCAAACAAGGTCTACTCCCAGGGGATAAAGCCCGCAGACGTGTACAGAGAGGCCATGCGTAAGTTTGGCAATCAAATTAGCCCCGAGGAATTCTTTAAGGATAAGTATGCGCTGTGGATTGACATGCGCACCATTAACGACGAAAACCTACATGGCCAGGGTTTACGTTTAGTAAATACGCAGGATGGCATCACTTTGGAGATCAAACGCACCAAGAATGCCTCCGCGGGTGACGGCGATAAGATCAACGCATACATTTTCGTAGTCTCAGACGCGCAACTGAGCGTGGAAATGAATCAGCTAAAAAGCGTTGCCTACTAGGCTCGCGTTCCTTGAGCCAAGCGAAAGGATAAAAAATATTCCTTACGTATAATATGCTCCGCGTATTCAAAAACAACGAAACTAAACTGCAATGCATAGTGCAAAGCGACAAGCTGTACTTTAAGGCGAAAGAGGTAGCAAAGGCATTAGGTTACGCAGACACCAAAGATGCTATTAAAGTCCACGTGCGGGATAAGCATAAGAAGAGGCTTAGTGAATTTAGAATAGAGGTGAATCGCCTCCCTTCTGGTTCACACCCACAATCCCTGTACGTGACGGAATCTGGTTTGTATCAGTTAATATTTAGCTCCAAGCTACCGACAGCAGAGGCATTTCAAGATTGGGTCTTCGAGGATGTCCTACCTACGTTAAGGAAGACGGGAAAGTACTCGTTGGATGGTCCAAATAAGTTGGTCTTCAAGATCGAGAATGAGTTTGACCTGCACAAGAAAGTCGTAGATTACATACGCAGGTTTCACCCTACGCTGATATTAGCGCCTGGACTCGGGGAATTGCAAGATACCACCAGTAAAAGGATAACGTGCTGGCAAAAGGGCTACCAGGCAGGTCAACCCGACATCCTAATTCTTAACTCCCATAAGAAATACAATGGGTTATGTCTGGAACTGAAGACACCTAAGGGTAACGGCGTATTGTCCGACAAACAAAAAGCGGTATTGACGCAATATGAAATGAATGGATACCTAACGACGGTAAGCAACGATTACGATCTGATCTGCAGGGAAATCGACCGTTACGTCGACGGCATTCGCATACCTTGTCCCGGCTGCGTTAAGGCTTTCAAGTCACAGGAGACGCTACAAACGCACCGAAAGATATTTCATAAATATAATGATAGTTGAACAAACTCACTGGCGCGAATTAATACAAGGCATTTCATACGAAATAAAAAATTATGTCGTCTTCGAGGACATTAACCGCTTAAGGTTGGTCCTCTTAGACGGCAGCCAAGAGTACAGCTTATGGGCTCCTGACTGCGTACGGTACGTACTGCAAGGCGAAGAGTACACTCACATACGTAGCTATGGTAAAGTCAACGGTCGATGGAAGTTCGACGTTGAAAGAAAGGCGGAGGCTAATCCATTGTGTGATTAGTCATATGGGCTTCTAGGTATTGGTCTGCTACGTCGGACCTCATTTTTTCCGACATGAAATCGATCGATATCGTAATCAAGGCTCCTCCTGCGAACGCTGCGACGTAAGGTAACATCATATATTAGACCATTCTTTTCGTATTGCAAGGTAATGGTCTAAAGGCTTGGTACCTTCGTACAGGCAACACCAAATATGTTGACCGCTGCGTTGACAGCCACATTTATCGCAGATGCCGTCCCAGTGTTCTCGGTTCTCCCATCTTACTCCTTCGTAGTCGTCAAAGCATACGAAATCTTGGTCTATTTCTTTCTTACGCAGCACTAAAGCCCGGCTGGTTTCAAGGGGGCAACATCGCTCTGCTAAATCGCCGTGGGTTTCACAGACGACTTCTTCGAGGTGGTAACGTCGGCAGCGGTATTTATGCCAGTTCTCTTCAAAGAGGGGTTCATCGCATCGGCGGCAATGACCTTTAAGGCAGACTCTATGCTCGCGGTGATATCGTAGGGCCTGTACTGTGGACAGTTCCTTACCGCAGTCACCGCAAACAGTGCTGATGGTCTTCTGACAGACTTTCTTGGAAAGGTGGTATTGCAGCCGCTGCTTGCTACTAAAAGCTCTATCGCATTGCATGCACTTCATTATATATACCTTATTTTTTATTGTTAAATTGTTAAGCCCTGTAAGAGGGTTTTAGGATAAGGTCTATTATTTCTTGTTATTTTGTTAACCCCCCATTAAAAGATGAGGTATCATTCTTTCTCATCGTTGAAACCAGCAAAAAGATAATCATGTTAACCATTCTTCGATTTAACAAAATAACAATAAAAAATAGGTCCTTACTTGAGACCTCTTTGCAGCATTTAACAAAATAACAATAAAAAAGAAAGACCTATGCTAATTCCTCTTGCCGGGGCTTAGTAAGGTCTTCTTTGCGACCTCTTACTCTTCTCGAGCGTCGTCTAAAGTCCTTTGTGCTTTAGTATCCGCGGGACACCAATGTCCAACGAAGTCTTCTTCAGAGAATACCTTATTACAGTGACGGCAGGTGTATTTTTTACACGGTTTGGGTATCGGTGGAGGGATTATGCAGTCAGCAGGTAGTTCGCACGTAATGCAGTCCATATATCTATGGGGGATATCGAATGAAGTCCTTAATGGACTCCTTAGCCCACGTCGCCATTGTCAAAAGCGCGCCAAACCGTTCTGCACGCTTCAGACCACACATTTCATCGTACAATTCCTGTACGCGCTCTTTTAACCGGCCTATCTCCTCCCTTTGCATTTCTATGGTATCTCTTTTATTCTTTGCGTCGGCGGCAATCCTTCTTACTGCTTCCACTGGGTCCATCTATATATGAACCCAGATCACATACCTTGTAACGCTCTGATAGTAGGACCCACCGGCTGCGGAAAGACCCAGTTCATCGTGGAGCAGCTATTAGGACCCTTTAGATACCGCTTTGGCTACATAGTGCTGCTTTGTCCCACCTACGTGAATAACCGCACCTGGGAAGGCATAGGAGTGAAAGATGACGACTTCTTCGTAGATATCTTAGATCCTAACGAGTTATCCAGCCATTTGAAGTTCTGGCATAAGCAATTCCCTAAAGATACGCAGACTTTACTCATACTGGATGACATTGCCTGTGGGGACGACGTAAAAAAGCGCACCTCCGAATTAGTGAAGCTCGCTTTCAGCGGCAGGCATGACAATATCAGCGTTTGGTTGCTCTCGCAGCAGCTTACCAGTGTCTCTAAACCCTTCAGGGAAAACATAGGCTCCCTGGTCGTATTTTATACTCCGAGCAAGTCTGACCTGGAAACCATTTTAAGCGACTACGGCGGCGAGATAAGCAAGGAACAGTTGCATGAATACATGCGGCATTTAAAGACGCATCAACATTCCAAAATGATTTTCTCTTTGAGGTTTCCGTATGATGTTAACATATATGAACATTGAGCAGCTCTTAGATGAAGTCCCCACACAGTTAGATGAAAGTAACCTCAAGGAACAACTTAACATTCTTGTGTCTTCGGGGAAGTGCAAAGAAATGATTGGTAAGGAACTTACCCATGAGCAGGTTAACGAGTTGTCAGAAGAGGAGGTTAAGAAGTTCCATAAGAGGTACGAGGCCGCCCTTGCAAGTAAGACCACGGACGCCGTCGCAGACTCCGCTATCCGACTTGCGACTAAATTGCTTGGATTTGCATTGCCCATAGACGACGTGGAGCAACTACAGAAGGACATAAGAGATGACTATGTCATCACCCAAGAACTTAAGATAACCTGTGGGTGGTTGTCTTTGAAGTGCGGTAAGTTAATGGCAGTCGCCTCTGCGGCACTTCACGTAGCTCAGCATGTCGACTTGAAGGAAGTACTAGGTTCCTTCGGAACATCTTGGAAGGACTTCAAGAAGGACAGAGAAGTCGAAAAGGTCTTCCAGGCAGCACTTGCTGAGGTACCTGATCAAGTTGCCTCAAGTACTTAGTCAAGTCGTTGTCAAGTCACCTCAAGTACTTAGTCAAGTCATTGCCAAGTCATTGTCAAGTCGTCATCAAGTTACTTGTCAAGTCCTTCAAGTCCCTTAATATAAGATGAGTGGCACCGAAGAACAACCACCCGTAGAAGATACCAAGATTACCAAGGCTAAATCTCCAGGCAGAGTCGCTGCCGGAAAGAAGCTCGCGGAGTTGAATAAAAAGAACAAAGCAAAGAAAGAAGAAAAGGTGGAGGAAAAAGAAGAGGAATCCTTTATTAATCCGGGATACGTCATTGGCGCGTTAGGAGTCGCTATAGCAGCAGGCAGCCTCTACTTACAATGGCGGGCTACGAAGCCAAAAGTAAAGTGGGAGGCCGCAACATATCACGCACCTGTGGAGGTTAGAAAAAGTAAGATCCCTGAAATGGAGTAGATTTATCACCCGCGGCGACCTAGATTTTCCTTCTCGCTTTGTAATATAATGTCGACCGCGTTGTTGAAAACTGTTGAAGAGGCAGCTATCATTACTTCCATCGTTGCGGGTATTGGTTGGGTAGGTAAGAAAGTGCTCAAAGAAGACTTTACTGAAGACCCAAGCAAGAGCTTCGCTAATTTTGCTAAGATGACCGCTGCCGTAGGCGGGGCTATCATGCTAAAGGATTACCTACGGAAGGAAAAGTACCTACCTAATGTATAATGGTTAGCTTAGTCGCAGGTGGAGTCATTGCAGCTTTAGCATTCACTGGAGCTAATTATGGTGGTCAATATTTAGATAGATTAGTTAGAGGCGACAAAAGCGGTGCCGCCGAAAGAAAAAGGCACGACTTAGCGCTGGAGAAATATCAGCGGGACGTGGCGGCGTGGAATAAAAAAAGACAAGCTTACAGGGATTGGTTGGACAAGAATTACCAAGACAAAATGCAGGCGGATAAGAACTTCGAAAACACAGACTACGCCTTCAAACTTTATGCGCAAGCGCATCCCACAGTGGCGTTAAAAAAGCCTCAGTTCAAGAATTACTACCAGCCTTCTAAGAAACAAAAAGATAGTGAGTTGGTATTTGTAGGAGTTGCAGGGCTGGCCGGAGGCGTGGCTTTGGCGTATCTAATATAATGATCGTCTTTTTGGAAAGCGACAAGAATGACTTTAGCACGTATTTGAATCCTCCCATCAAAGCCTGTAAGGTTCGGTTGGTTAGTTGTTCTTTGTACAATTCTTGGTATAATTTAATTAATGGCTTTGTCGTCGGAACTTCCGGCACCAAACCAAAAATACCAGATTCCCATTACACCCCCATAACACTGGCTAAGGAGCTAGCAAAGCATGGATATACTCTTACCACAGGATTACCCCATGAAATGAAATTCAAGAAAAATAGTGGAAGCGCTAATCTAAAGGACAGTTCATTGGTAGAACTCCTGGGTCTTACTAGTACCACGATAAATAGCGGCAGTACATATGATGTGAAATGGAAAGTCGCATCCTCTTACGAAGTCTATTGCGACTTGGTCCATAGTTACAACAATGGAGAAAAGTCTTCTCTTATGTCCAAGTTTCTGCCCCAAGGTAATCCATTTGACCCAGTAGAATACACTCCCATTTCTTTGAGCTATGACTTATCTAATTTGGTAGAAAACATAAACATCACCATTAAAGTGGACGGAAAGACGGCGGATTTTAACGGACGTAAGATCAATCTTGTTTTGGAATTCATATAATGGGCCGCGTAAGAGGACAAACTTAAAAGGATTTACTATGGGCCGGAAGGCTATTGGAGAGGAGCGTCAGCTATCAAGAAACTCGCGACCGCGGCCAGGGTATCAGACGAAACGGCTAAGAACTGGTTGAAAAAACAAACCCTCTGGCAGGTTTATCTTCCCGTGCCCAAGTACATTCCCCAGGCCCAGCTTCACCGTAAATACCCCCAATGAAGTTCATCAAGCGGATTTGCTTTCTTACCGCACGATAAGGTGAGAAAGAAGACCTATAGGTACGCTTTGACCGTAGTCCGATATCGCAAGCAGATACAAGGACGCCGAACCTATAACCAGCAAGGATTCTGGGAAGTCGCAGAAGCCCTAGGTAGGATTTATAAGCGCGTCTTGAAATGGCCTAAGCTGCTGCAAGTGGATGCTGGGACAGAGTTCATGGGCGTGGTTACCAAGACCCTGAAAGACCGACACACTAAGATTGAAGAGCTAAAAACAGAGTACCACAGGGTCAAA
>NW_028292574.1:6943432-6971589 GCF_029948245.1 Actinia tenebrosa
TAAAATAACTTAAAATTTTAGTTATGGTTTCTGCTTTTCCAATCTTTAGTCCGACTCAAGATAAATTTGCATAGCACTTTTAAAATCTAAAAATAATCTAAGGACAATTTAAACAAGTCAGATCAGGAATCTTATTAAATCGTCACTATTTTCATTTTGGACAACCCCCTTGCAAATATTTTGGATTCTACATGACATGTCATATTTTCATATTTCTCCTTTTTTCACGCAGGATGAGAAAATTCAACAAAGACAGAACTTAGTAATTGGGATGTCGACCACCAAACAACACAGAACATAATGTATAATGTATACCTTAAAAAAAAAAAAAAAAATGACGGAGCTAAAGGCGATAGGGGATAGGCGCGATTGACAATCAGCAAAGGAGATGGGTCATTGGAAGACCCAAGAGTAGCTCGAATGATTGTTATTATTATTCTTGTCATGAACACAGGTTAGTTTTGAGATATTCAGGGTTTGTTTTGGTTTAGGCGTATGCTCATAATTGATTTTGGTCATGGAATGACCTATCGCCTATCGCCTATCGCCTGTCTCCTAATGCTCCAACAACCTTTTTAAAAAATAGGGGTAATTCCTAATGTTAAGACTTTGAAACGTTTGCGCATGCGTGAATCTCAAATAGATCAATGAGGATTTCATAAACGATTATGAGCGCAAATGATATATCCTTTTTTTATCAAGCAAATACGAGCGAAGCAGCTACGATTACTTATAATTAGTATTAGATAACGTATTTTCTAACTATGACGCTAAGGTATCGTAAATGTCCCGGAATTATCACCGTCATATTCCATATCAATACTGTCATTTCGAGTTCGCCTTTGCTTAGTCTTTTTTGCCTCGATTGTACAAATGTGTTAGTTTCTTTTATTAAGGTCCATTGTATAGTATCCTATTCGCATCATTCCCTTTCACGCTCGTTAAATTAGAATGGGATAAATGCAACCGTGATTAGTCAAGGGAGCAGAAAATAAGTCTATGATGGTGATGGGAGGGAGAAAAGACTGAACACAGCTGCTGGTCGGAGAAGGCGAGCGCGAGAGGGTAAGCTGGCTAAAGGAATGGAAAGCCATCAATACTGCAATAGCCATGAACGAGTTTCATACGAAACTGCGCGCGGTGGATCTGATGGGAGCGATGTAATTTATACTTGCTCTGTAAGGGACTGGTACGAATAGTAAGGAATGTCTGCACTACGGAACAATACGAGTTGATTAAAATGCTACGAGTTTTGGTTGAATAGCTGAATATTATACCACACAAACGGAACTAAGGCTGAGCAAATAGAACTCGAAACTGGAGTATCTCTGTAATAGATGGTTTTATTAGGCTGGCCACAAGCATGCACACACCTTTCCCTCTTGTATCCTTAGCAACAATTGCAAGAAAACAAAAACGTTTACGACATAGACTATTAACTATATATGCACATGTCACGCCACCCACGAATTCCCATGATTCATTGCAAAAGTTAAAATATTTACTTGTTTCCAGGTTTACAATTTTAAAGCATTTTGTCAATTGAATATTATAGCAACCTCGTAAACTATTTAACCTGCAATTATTTATATTATTATTATTCCAATCTATAGAGATTATGCACCATCGCGTGCTTGGGCTGCCTGTTGTTAGATGGCAGAACAATAAAATCCCTGTGCTCTCGGGAATTGAATTCTTTCTCATATAAAACGATTGTATAGTTCCTGCCATCTAACATGGCTGCCGTCACGTGATGTTGCAAAACCTCTATTTGTAATCACGGGATTTGAATATCCCATATTTAATATTGAGTATTAGATACGAAAATCTTGTGTTCATCAAGTATTATATGGGTGTTCAAAAAGGTTAGTCCCAAAAATAACGAACACTGCATTTTGGTATTGAGTGGGGAGTATAATTTGTTCAACATGCCTTACACAGTGGAGCTTGTACCCAAGCTATACCACAATGCATCTTGTTCATCGAACTCAGACAAGGCCCATGGATACCACTCCATCTTATGTACTATGTTCTATTTGTATAATATAATTATCTACAATTAAAAAAAAACTTCATGTGATTTATAACATATGGTTTAAAATATTCCGGAATATTTTACGTACTTCTATATTTTTCATGATACTAACTCCAACATTAATAAAAAGAATTACACGAAAATTAACCAGAAAAAAAATTTAAAATGTCTGCCATGGAAAACTTAGAATATTCCAAGAACAAAACTAGAACTTGCGGGGCTGGTGGTTAGTTGTGTACAAAATTCCTGAATAGGATAATATATACTCACGCAAAGAAAACAATGTAATGCATGAGCTATAGTCCATGCTTTTGGTGTGAATATGCTCCAAAAACGATCAAAACCATGGGCTATAGTCCATGCTTTTTGCCTGAAAATGGCCAAAAATGACCTATTTTGTAACTTTTATAAATAATGCATATTTTGAGAAAAGGTGTGAAAATGGTCCAAAATCGATCAAAACCATGGGCTATAGTCCATGCTTTTTGTCTTGAAATGGCCAAAAATGACCTATTTCGCATCCTTCATAATAAATGCATATTTTTTCAAAAGGTGTGAAAATGGTCCAAAATTGATCAAAACCATAGGCCATAGTCCATACTTTTTGCCTGAAAATGGCCAAAAATGACCTATTTTGCAAGTTTTCTCATAACTGCATATTTTTTCAAAAGGTGTGAAAATGGTCCAAAATCGATCAAAAACATGGGCTATAGTCTATGCTTTTTGCCTGAAAATGGCCAAAAATGACTTTTTTTGCAAGTTTTATATATACTGCATATTTTTACAAAAGGTGTGAAAATGGTCCAAAATCCATCAAAACCATGGGCTATAGTCCACGCTTTTTGCCTGAAAATGGCCAAAAATGACCTTTTTGCAAGTTTTATAAATAATGCATATTTTTACAAAAGGTGTGAAAATGGTCCAAAATCCAATAAAACCATGGGCTATAGTCCACGCTTTTTGCCTGAAAATGGCCAAAAATGACCTATTTTGCAAGTTTTCTCATAACTGCATATTTTTTCAAAGGGTGTTAAAATGGTCCAAAGTCGATCAAAACCATGGGCTATAGTCCATGCTTTTTGCCTGAAAATGGTCAGAAATGACCTATTTTGCATACTTCATAATTAATGCATATTTTTTCAAAAGGTGTGAAAATGGTCCAAAATCGATCAAAACCATGAGCTATAGTCTATGCTGTTTGCCTGAAAATGGCCAAAAATGACCTATTTTGTAAGTTTTATAAATAATGCATATTTTGAGAAAAGGTGAGAAAATGGTCCAAAATCGATCAAAACCATGAGCTATAGTCCATGCTTTTTGCCTGAAAGTGTTCAAAAATGACCTGTTTTGCATAACTCATAAATAATGAATATTTTTTGAAAAGGTGAGAAAATGGTCCAAAATCGATCAAAACCATGGGCCATAGTCCATGCTTTTTGCCTGAAAATGGCCAAAAATGATCTATTTTGCAAGTTTTATAAGTAATGCATATTTTGGAAAAAAGTGTGAAAATGGTCCAAAACCGATCAAAACCATGGGCAATAGTCCATGCTTTTTGCCTGAAAATGGCCAAAAATGACCTATTTCGCATCCTTCATAATAAATGCATATTTTTTCAAAAGGTGTGAAAATGGTCCAAAATTGATCAAAACCATAGGCCATAGTTCATACTTTTGCCTGAAAATGGCCAAAAATGACCTATTTTGCAAGTTTTCTCATAACTGCATATTTTTTCAAAAGGTGTGAAAATGGTCCAAAATCGATCAAAACCATGGGCTCTAGTCCATGCTTTTTACCTGAAAATGGTGAAAAAGGACCTATTTTGTAAGTTTTATAAATAATGCATATTTTTAGAAAAGGTGTGAAATTGGTTCAAAATCAATCAAAACCATAGGCTATAGTCCATGCTTTTTGTTCAAAAGTCAATAAATGTCACTGAATTTTAATAGTTCTCAATAAACTAAGCATTCCTCATTAAGCTTCTCTTGTTAGATCAATGAAGATGGCGGCTGTTTCATTGTTATTTACATCTTAAAAGTTTTTCGGTCATGTGGATGCACTCCAAGAATCGATCATCATCCTCCCTTTCTGGTCTTTTAATCATGTAGTTTTCATTGTGCAGCTTATCCTAACCATCTCAGTCAAGACGCCGCCCATTTCAAGTGTAAAATTACAAACGTTCAATATTTTATCTCATTGATGTTTGCAGATTCATGAATATGAAGATGTTAAAAAAAAACTTTATGAAACAACATTTTAGATTTTTAAAAAAATCTTTGTTGTTCACACTCAAGAAAAATATCTTTTTCGTCCGCATCAAGCGACTAATTGTAGAAAAATGATATTCAGCTGTCTTTGACGACCACTTGTAGTGAATAAGATATTTCCATAAAGTAGCTATTTGTCTGGACTGATGTATTTCATAATATTTAACGAAAATTATTACTGAATGATCGATTGAGGATTTTCATTGGGACGTCTTGCTTTCGAAATATTATCTTTTTTTAGTTTGCAGACATTTTGTTCAAAGTAAAATGGTAAAGTTTCGTGAAGATTGACCAGAATCCATTAAGAGCTTTGAACTTTATTTACAAGTGTCATTTTCAGAAATATATATCAAAATATAGAAATATAGAAATCAAGAAATATGCTTAAATAATTGTTTTACAGCTTTGAATATCAACTCCTTTTTAAGATATCAGATTAAACGTGACGTCGCACGAAACTCATCTACTAGAAGACAAGTTATTAAAAATTCCAATTCAAAAATTTGAATCATTAACTTCAATCAGACCAAAGAATGCATTTCACTTCTTGAATGATCTCAATTAAAACAACGAGTTATGATTGCTTTCTTTTAAATGGCGTAGCGAGAGTAAAACAGCCAAGGTAAGGGAAGAAGGAGCGCGCGTCTATTTTGGCGGGGAAAGTTCCCGCCAAAACCACAGAAGCGCTATGAATATAGTCCTTCAAGAGAAATGTGTGAGGGATTCTCTTTTACTGTATTTAAATCAATGGCTATTTTAAACATCTTTTCTATAAACAAAATGCCGCAAGTACGATGTCATCAATAGGCAGATTAATAGAGAGTTTTAGATTTACGTTCACGGCAAACGTGAAACGTCAGTTGACCAGTAAAAAATTATTTTAAATTACTGAAAAAGAATCGCAAAAAAGTCCAAGTAGTAGGAAAACAAAAGAATATTTGGGCTTGGTGAGAAGGTTTGTAAAAAGTAAAGTAAAATACAGGAAAACTATGAAAACGTGCTCACGTTTGCCGTTTGCGGGGAGAAAAAAAAAAGTCAATCTAAAACTCTCTAATATTCCCGTTTTTCCTTCCCGCAAACGGCAAACGTGACCATCGTTTTCCAACATTTCATTTTACCTTATGCAAACCTTCTCGACAAAGACAAGTATTCTTTTGTTTATTTACTACTTGGAGATTTTTACAATTCCTTTTCACTAATTTTAAAGAATTTTTTAATGGTCAACTGACGTTTCACCTTTGCCGTAAACGAGAATCTAAAACTCTCTAATAACTCTTCAGTTTTTCTTGGTCGCTTCAAATCAAAATAAAACCGATGTCTAGAGTTCCAATAGGTGTTAACCCTAATGACGTTTCATACCTCAGCTATCACTATCTTTTCAACAACATCTCTATTGATGTTCAAAGGTTGTGAAAACTCTTTTGAGACAATAGTGAAAATTATCTTCACGAAGAAGGCTACCGAAAGGGATTCTGGAAGCGTAGGTATAAAACGCCATCATGCTTGTGGTCTTTTAACTTTGATACGTATGTGTTGTAGATCAATCAATTTAAAGTGCTACTCTGACGAAAATCGCTCAAACTTGGGTATTTGTTTCTCCCTTTACTACTGATATTTTGATCATAAACTACAAAGAAATGTATGGAGCGATGTTCGATGTTTAGTCTATGACGTCACAGACTCCAAAAAATAATCGTAAAAATAACATACTTTCGTCCTGAATATCGAGAAAACATTTCATACAGTGATTATTGGACCGTTAAAGAGTATTCTTAGGAAGTTTCAGCTGATCCAAGTTTGAGCGATTTTCGTCAGAGTAGCACTTCAAGGAGGCTAGAAAGTGTTTTGAGCCTTCACATTATGAACTAAAAAAATTATTAGTATAGGTAATAATATGATTTCGAGTTCAATTTGGGATTAATTGAACGAGAAATCATATTATTACTTGTAAATGATACAAGTGCAATAATTAGGACAAAAACTAGTAAACACTTCAGTCGTTCAAGGTCACGTGCGTAAGCAACGTGATATCTTTATTGCTTATTGGTTCTGACAAATGATTTAAAAATAGCACAAAAATTGTGCAAATTTACCAACAAAGTGAACGAGAAATCGTGTTATTACTTATTAATAACATACATGAAAAAAATTAGAAAAAAATAGAGACGAAAATATTTGAAATATTCAATGCATAAGCTTTTAAAATATTTTATGAAATTTGTTCGTTTACAACCAACTATATTCAAAGCGATTGTGGTTTCAAATACATGTAATTCAAAGAGTTTTCTAACTATTTTAAACCAAAAATTGGCTATATGTTTATTGTAAAAAGTTTTTTTTTACTGTTAAGTAAATCTGAATCAATATTAGTTGTTTAATAGTAAAATCCGTAAAATCTTTGCTTACTTTCACCTAAGATAAAATGGCTGCCATTTTCCCACTCGATTTGCTTCAAATTTTCCTCAAATTTTTCGTCATAAAAACCTGCCATCTTATTGGCTAAAATCATTTTCTATTGTTTATTATCCAATCAAAAGCGAGAATTCCGTTTGTAATTTGCACTAAATTACTTTTTTTTCTGCACCGAATTACCTTTTTTTGCACTGTTTTTCAGCCAATCAGCATCAAGTATTTTTTGCACATATATTATTATGGCTATTTGACAGCAAGTAAACCCGGAAAGCCAAAGACCATAAACCAAACATTACAGTGGACATGAAAAAATGAAGTAAGACGTTGCTATGACAACATCAGAACCCTTGGTATGCCATCAAAAATGAAAAAAGAAGAAAAAAGAAGAAAAAAAAAGAAAAAAAAAAAAAAAAAAAAGAAAAAAGTTCTGTAAGAGGAAACTATTCCAAACAAATTTTATTGATTTTTACGAATTCTCTCTTACAGAATTTTTATCTTTGGTTTAAGGTCTTTGGCTTTCCGGGTTTACTTGCTGTCATATTATATAGCCATAATAATTTTTTTAGTTCATAATGTGAAGGCATAAGACACTATCCAGCCTCCTTAATATTCCACCATAAATAATTGATCAAGTAAACTGAGAAAGAATGAGAACTAAGAAAGATAAAAGACAGAGTGTATAACGTATAGCAACTCAAGAAAGAATATAAACTATGTTTTGTAAAGTACGGCGGTATAAACGAGAAAAACAAACAAACAAAGAAAACAAGCTACTGTATACTATCACAACAACTGTGATGTGAAACGCTCATTAAAGTTTAAAATGAGGACGCAGTTGGTAATGATAATTCAAAATGTAATGGTTAATCAGTCATATTGTAGTGGGCTGTGCTAATTGATCTTAATTTATGGAATAGGGAAGACAGTGAATACGAATATTCAGTGATGAATCAGACAAGTGTACCAAACATTAACAAGACAGCTCGACTTGTGTCGAGCCATGTGAGAAAAAAAAATGGTAGTAAAATCAAATATTAATGTGGTCAATCTTTCCTTTTCTTTCTTCTTTCCTTCGTTCCTATTTTCTGCTTTCTTTCTTTCTTTCTTTCTTTCTTTCATTTTTTCTTTCTTTCTTTTTTCCATCCTTCCTTCCTTCCTTCCTATCAGTCTTAAAATTGGTTTTTCTAAAAAGAGTTTAAACTTTTGAGCATGAAAAGAGATTCTGAATAGGATTGTGGTAGTTTAGGGAGGAGACGTGATTAGGATTAGGGTTTATTTGTACTATAGATTAAAATAGTCGAGTTTAAAATCATCAAAATGTACAGTTCAAATCATGCTCAAAGTCAAGCCGAAATATTCGATGTTTGAATAGAGTTCAATACATATATCCTTAACCTATCTAAGCTATATGCCGCGAGCCTGTCATTAAGGTAATTAGATGCCCTTTGAAAGTTTAATTTTAATCAAAATACTAAAATAAAAAATATTAAAATATGGGAATCGCTCGTTCTCACCTGTTCGCGGACTCATGAGGTTGACGAGTGTAGAAGGATGATAGAATGCTTGGAATCCGGGGGAAGGGTAGCAGCTTCACTTGCTTTTGATCTTTTATCACATAATATTTTGCCAAGCAGAAATTCCTATTTTACGATGGAAACGACAGAAACGCTGCTGTGCATTACGTAGTGGAATTCATGTGGATTTGGCGGGAAATTTTCGCGCCAAAAACGTGCGCTCTCCCCCTAAGGATCTAAGACTCATTCCCCCCGTTTTCAGGGCTGTTTTTAATGGGGATGAGTTGAACAAAACGCTTTAGCATCGCGGGGGTCATGGAATGAAAACCCGCATAAAAGCGCGAAGCGACTGCGTAAATTAATAGAGAACTTCAAGATTTCAATTCAAGTGGGCGAGGTAAGACACTCTCATGGGAATAAAGTTTGGTTTATTTCTTGCATTACTACTTTAAATCTTAAGTTTTTTTGTAATATATTTATGTATTTCTTTTTTGCTCCATTTAATTTTTATCAGTAAGTGAATATAGCGAATGTAGTTAGGAAAAAAGAGATATGATATGGGAACTGTTTTAAGTAAAGCCAGGTGACAATAAATTAGTTGTCGCTAAAATGTTCACAAAATGTTCAACAAAGCTTAATTCATCCCCACAAAATCTCACCATGGTCAGGAAAAATTACATAGTCCGGAAAAAATATTTTCTAAACTTAGTTTGTATCATTGTAACAAAGTTATTTATGTCTACATATACAGTTTTATTGACCAAAATAGCAATTTATTGCCACCCCTCGCCTCTCCCTCGCATGAACGACCCGGCATGATGAACGTAAAGTTGTAGTGTGAACATTTTAATTGTAGAATCAGTGTATAGTTGTTTTATAAGATCAGAAGTTTTGGACGCCTTTCGCTTTGCTATGAAATGTCAACTGCACAAGAAAGATGGGGAAATCCCTATTAATTCTAGATTCAAATGGAAGTTGTGAACAGTATCACTATTTCTGGACGCTTTTTGAAACAATGGTACTTATGGAGTTAGATTTTGACAGAACAAAATGTAAAATAAATAAATAAATAGCGCTGTTGTAGCTTCTCCTTAAAACAATGCTGATTAATTCTATATTCAAAATAAACGATGTGTTTCCTAAGCGTTCCAGAACGATTAGAATTCATGAAATTTTGGCGTTAAACTTTGAACACAACAAAAATCCTAATACATAATTCAACAATGTCGTTAGCTTCTTTTTTTACCAGAAATTCAGGAAGTTCATTGCTAATAAGATAAAACGATTCCAAACCAGTTAAAAATAAACATTCGTTATCAGGGTGCCTTATGAGCGAATGAGAACTCAAGAAATTCTTATTAAACTGATAAATCATGTAGAATTTCAAGTAAAAAAAGAAAAGGAAAGAAAAGGAAACTAAACTAAAGAAAAAAATTTTTTTTCGTTTCGATTAACTGAAAATCTTACTTTTTCGCAATTTTTTTTTTTCAAAATTTGTCAAAGCAAAAATCCATGTTTAACCCCAGAAATGCTAAAGCTCATAATTAAGACAGTTTTTAATATCGAAATTTAAATGACAAGTATGCCGCAAACTATGACTTTCAATCTTTGAAAAATTGACGGTATGTCTTAGAACGATTTGGTCATTATTTACGGTCACAAATCAAACTTTCTAAGGCGGTAGGTATCATATGTCAATCTAGTTCCTTAATTTATCTGGATTTTATTTTATTTTTTTAATATTTCACGAGAAAGCGATGTCATTAAAACAAGTAAATTTGAATAGATTTTAATTAATATTTATTTTTTGTTTTTTAATTTTCTCTAGCAGAGGAGGCAAGATATTAAGCTTAAAATTAACTCGTTAAACTGCTGACAAACGAGATTTGAAGGAATCTTTTCACTCCGCTCTCGACTCTGAAGCCTTAGATTTGATTCCTAAACTCGGAATCGCATATTGGTAGAGTTTGTTGGGTCTCTGGTGATTATTGGAGAGATCTCCGGTTTTCCTCGCAAAATTGCTCAGGTTATGAATTCAAATTTGACGTGAGTTAGCCCTGCCCTGATCTTCTGAGATCACTGAGACCAGATGTTGTTTCAGGGTTCGATAGATAACATTTGAATTTGAGATCAATTTATCTTATTCGATTTTTAAAATTTTTGCTAAACTCACACCTTTGGCTGTAAATCGCATGGTTTTAAAATATTTCGATCACATTAAAATATGGCGGTCCGTGTCAGTGTTTTAAAAGCCGGACAGCAATTCATGATCATCCGTGAGAAGAAAAACCATCCCTTGTGGTGTGATATATTTTGAAACTGAATCTACTTTTCTCTTCCTTTGATAATTATTTTCCTTCTCTTCTCCAATATTATAATAATGAAAAAAAAGTTAAAATATCTACTATAAAAATATATGCCACAACGAAAAATACTTCCAAAAATATAAAAAACTTTGCTGGAAACTACAAGCACTCGACGAATTTATTTCCTTATAAAAAAAACAAACAATACCTTAGATTACCGATTTTGTAATACTCAACTCTGAAAACAATAGGATTTCAGCAATAATCATATATTAATAGTACTGATAGAATAAACATAAACGACTTATCTCCTCTATAAGCTGCATCGGGTTCAATTCTTTATAGACAAAGTAGAAGAGTTCGGTAATACACCGCATAAAAAGGAGTAATTCTATTGAAAATAGCAGTTAAATGATTCTTCTTTAGAACTGGTATTTCTATCTTCTGTTCTTTCTTTTTTCTTTCTCTTTGTCATTTTTTTCTTTTTCGTTCGTTCGTTCGTTCTTTGTTTGTTTGTTTGTTTCTTCCTTTCTTTCTTTCTTTCACTCTCTCTCTCTCTCTCTTTCTTTCTTTCTTTCTTTCTGTCTTTCTTTCTTCCTTTCTTTCTTTCTTTCGTTCTTCCTTTCTCTCTCTTTTTCTCTCTTTCTTTCTTTCTCTTTCTTTCTTTCTTTCTGTCTTTCTGTCTTTCTGTCTTTCTGTCTTTCTGTCTTTCTTTCTCTTTCTTTCTTTCTTTCTTTCTTTCTTCTTCCGACAAACAACAATCACTGTAAGATCTCATTTAGATCGGCTAAAAACTTTGACTCCGACAAGTTTCTTATGGATTTAGCAACACTCCCTTGGGATTGTTTGGATAATAAGGAAAGCCCGGATGACATGTGGGACAGATGGAAAGAGTTATTTCTCTCTGTTCTTGACTCGCACGCTCCGATCAAAACAAAACGAATAAGAAACAAGAAGTCTCCCTGGATGACAACTGATTTGAGGAAAGCTATGTACGATAGAGATAAAATGAAACAAAAAGCTACTCAAACGAATTCGAGGGACGACTGGAGTGATTATAAGTCTATTAGAAATCGCGTCAACAACGAGATAAAAAGAGCCAAGAAGTCATATTATGAAAATCATTTTGCACAAAATTCAAAAAACTCAAAGGAGGTCTGGAAAGCTATTAATGAAGTCCTCTCACGAAGGACTAAATCTGGCTCTTATGTAACATCTATCAAAACAGGTGATACATCGATGTGTGACTCGAAGGAAATAGCTGAGGTATTCAATTGTCATTTTTCTGAAATTGGGACTAAATTAGCTTGTTTAATTCCCGATGGACCGACTGCTTATAATGATTATCTAATTAGAATTGGCTCAACATTCACCTTACGACACACATCAGTTGATGAACTTATGAAAATCATTAATTCTATTGACGTTAAAAAAGCGACAGGTCTTGACGGTATACCATCTCATTTCATCAAGATTGCTTCACCAGTAATAAGTCAATCACTAGTGAAGCTATTCAATCAATCAGTTGATAAAGGGATTTTTCCTAACGGCTTGAAACTTGCGAAAGTTACGCCAATTCATAAAGCTAATGACAAAGATGATTTGAATAATTACCGTTCCATTTCGGTCTTACCTACTATTGCTAAGATTTTCGAGAGAATAGTTTTTAACCAGTTATATGAGTATCTAAACTCAAATAATTTACTTTCTCAAAAGCAGTCGGGATTTAGACCGCTTCATTCGACTACTACTGCACTCCTAGAAGCCACAACGGAGTGGCTTACCAATATGGATGAAGGTAAATTGAACTGTGTCACTTTCCTAGATTTTAAAAAAGCTTTTGACACAGTAAATCACTCTATACTTCTCCAAAAATTATACTATTATGGGATTGCAGAAGAGTCGATAAAGTGGTTCAAATCTTACCTCACAGATCGTAGTCAGAGATGCTACATAAACCATACCTTATCTAGCTCTAGAACACTCGATTGCGGCATCCCTCAAGGCTCAATCCTTGGGCCATTATTATTTATTATTTACATAAACGATCTGCCAAATAGTGTCAAATTTTCAAATGCTAGAATGTATGCTGATGACACAAGTCTCACCACTTGTGGCACATCACAAAAGACTCTATTTGACGAGGTGAACGCTGATATTTCCAATATTCATAACTGGTTGAAAGCTAACAAACTTAGCTTAAATTCAGCTAAAACAGAGCACATGTTTATTGCTTCTGACGATAAATTGAAAAAAATTACCTCCGAACCACACATATATTTAAATAGCAAACCAATTACTAGAGTCTCTACAGCAAAAACTCTGGGTGTTGTGATTGACGAACGGGTGTCTTGGGTTGCTCATATTGATTACATTTGTAAAAAAATATCCTCTGGATTGAGTGGCATAAGACGAGTCCGCGATTACATCCCCTTGGAGACAGCTATTACCATATATGAGGCTCTCGTTTTACCTTGGTTTGACTATTGTGACGTGGTATGGGATAATTTACCAGTAACGTCTGCTGAAAGATTGCAAAAAATGCAAAATAGAGCTGCAAGAATAATAACAAAAAGCAGCTACGATGTCAGATCTAGTGATATTTTAACTTCTTTAGGCTGGAAAAGCTTACAAAGAAGAAGAAAGGAGCATAAAGCAATAATGATGTTTAAGACTTTAAATGCACTTGCACCAAAATCTGTAAGGGAACTCTTTTATTTTCAAGAAAATACCTACGATTTTCGTGGTAGAGAGAAGTGCTTAAAGTTACCGAAACCCAGCACTGAGTTTTTAAAAAGAGCTCTCTCTTATGACGGTGCAAAAGTGTGGAACTCGTTACCCCAAAGTGTCAGACTGTCCAATAATTTAAAATCTTTTAAGAGGAATCTTTCGTCTGTTGGTCCTTAACACTTTAATTACTATAATATTTTTGGGGGGTAGATGAGAATTTATTTCATAAATCTGTCTATATATTCTTAACGTTATTATTAATTTTTTTATATATATTACCTATGAACTCGGTTTTCATGAAAACCAATTTGTACATTGATGAAATTTCCCGAGATTAAATAAAAGACATCTCTCTCTCTCTCTCTCTCTCTCTTTCTTTCTTTCTTTCTTCCTTCCTTTCATTCATTCATTTTTTATTTCCTTCTTCCCTTCTTTCTTTGAGTACTAGTGCTATTTGCATTTTAATGATTTCCAAAGTCTTATGACCTAATTATTATGTCTCTTTATGTTGTTTGGATATAGCTAGATTCCAATCATGAACTAGTTAATAACCGCGGGCTAATTTGTTTTCTCAGAGGCGATAACATCCCACCCAAATAATTTGCGATGTTTATCGCTAGCCATGAAAAGCACCTGACTGAGAGTAAAGATTAAAAAACATCATCTAGAGAAAAGATGTAGATAAGACAGAAAGGAAGGAAGAAAAAACCGAGAAAGATAAATAGATATAGCTCAGAGTTGGATGAAAAGTTGTAAGAAGGAAGAAAGGATGGTGAAAAGAGAGACAAATAAAGAATGAATAATCGAAGAATAAACAAATTAATTGGTGGATGGAGAAAAAGGAAATATATAATAGAAGTTAGGAATGAAAAGACAGATAAAGTTTCTTACAGTTTTGTAAATACTGAGAGAGTTACCCTGTTTAAAAAAAGGAATCTGTCTATCTAAAGTATAGATGGAGAAAATGGAGAAAGACAGAAAAGAAGAATGGAACGAAGAATTTCAAAGCGAGGAATCAAATAAGGAAGGACTTCCACCGTGTCTAAGAAATATTAAAATAGCACATTTGTAGCATAAAATTTCAATTTGTGTACATGTCTTGCAAAAAGAACACAAAGTAAGCTTTATTCCCTCTTTTTACTAAGTAAGAAATTACATGACCCTCCTAAAAGCCTGCTTTTGTCAAAATAAGAAAATCCCTTCTGATGACCCACCCCTCCCCCCTCCCCCTCCCCCTCCCCCTCCCCCTCCCCCTCCCCCATCTCCAAAAGTACCTTCCCTTACCGAAAACATAATGCAGCTCAAAAATAAGTGCTCTAAGAGCAATTAGAAACAAATGGAAATAAAAGAAAGACGGAGGTAGCTGTTAGAGTGGATTTTCACAACGGAGTTTTTCAAAAAATCTACTACCCTTTTGACAGCCATCCATCAATTAAAAATCTCACACCGACTATTTTCAATTATAGAATATGAAAATGCCAGCTGTTTGTAATTTGGTCCGTATCTCCTTTAGAGAATTTCTTCTAAATTATTAAGATGGAATACACCATTTTTGAATTGGTGACACCGCTGTTTTTCTTGATTACAGACTCGTTTACTCAGGGTTAGCCTAATTTCAGCATTAAAATATTTGCAAATAGCAGAGTTGGAACAACTTCAATAATACAAATTAAAACTTCGAAATTCCACGAGCGTTGACTGGAAAAAACGTCCACAAACAATATTATAACACTTTGCAATATTATAACACTTTGATCTTTAATATCTCACATGCCCGCGTAAGCAAGTCCTTTCGGACATCTATGTCTCCAGCCCAGTTATCGGATTCTTTCTATTAATCCACAAACAACCGTCAAATACTACTTATTCGTTTAGAACTGTATAAGTTTTGATGCCAATAATTCTACCCTTTCTGATCGACCATAACTACAAATGGTACGCACCAGTTACGCCATCAACGTTGCGCAAGCGCGTTAGTACATAAACAATCATTTCTAAAGGATCAGAAACACCGTTACTTTGATTGGCCGATCAACTGACCCTTATTATATCTAACCAACCAATCAGGTTCAAGGCTAACGGTATATAAACTGAGCTCTGAAGTCCTCTAGCCACACTTGCTGTTCACATAAACTCGAGCATTACTAACCTACAAAAGCAACTGACGAAGATAGATATTTATCATATAATTATCCCATAAAATACCTATATTTTTCCTTTTCGAAAAACTGATATTTTCACATGTGAAAATAACATGTTATTTTCACGTGTGAAAATATCGTTACCATGTGTATTTAAGCTATTAGTTTATAAATAAAAACTTTTTATAATAAAATGCTTATTAAGTTTATTTTATGGATAATAATATAATAAACAGAATATTACATGGGCGCTTGGAGATACGAAATTTATCTTCTCGTGTTGAAAATCTCTCACCAGTGAAGCGCAGCGAACGAGTGAGAGATCTTTTCAACACTCGAAGATAAATTTCGTATCTCCGCGCGCCCATGTAATATCCTCTATATAATATTTATCGAAACCGGTATTGCTACTTTAAAAGTACAGAACCTGAAAAGGATCTTTGCTGATCCTCCTTTCGTCTCTTACGAGAGGAATAAATCGCTTAAAGACTAGCTAGTCAGAGCGAAAATCCCGAAAAGAGACTAGATATAATTACAACGAATTTTTGTAGTGTTTAAACTCATTGAGCATAGCGGCAGGGCAGTGGCAATATTATAACACATCTTAATTGGACAGCATGGAGTCCTATTATATATACTTATTATCATTGTTATTATTCTACATAAAATCGAGGCTAACCATGAGAAACCAAAAACTCGAAACTTATATAGGGAATTGTTGCTGTGCTGTGTGCAGTCATAAAGCACTTGGGGATTGGCAGAACACTCGAGAAGTGTCCAGAAGCACTCCGCTACGCATCGTGCTTCTCCTAACACTTCTCTCGTGTTCTGCCAACCCCCGCGTGCTTTATGACAGCACACAGCACGCGCGCGCGTTTTCTATTTTTTTACCAGTCTATGCCTTATGTAATAAAATATGCCAAAATGTTGGTATTAAGCATTTTGGTTTTCAAACTTGAGCTGTGATGGTCTGGTTATTATGAAGCTAAGGTATGCTAAGCTTTTCAAATTTCCATGTAACTTTCTTCTCCAGGTTTGAAAAGGCAACAAAGATAAACAGCCATGAACACTAAAATCACCATGCTTGTTTTGGCGTTACTTATTGCCGTGTGCTTTGCAAAACCTGCCGCTGACCACAAGGTTTTCCGTGAAAGGTCTAGGAACATTTACGACAAAAAGCATCCACTTCACTCGGGGTACATGCGTGATCTTGCCAAGAAATACGAAAGAGGTTTGTACTGTGTATAGGAAGTAAACAGGAGAGGAAGAAAAGTCGATGCTAGGCCAAGAGAAGAGAAGGGAAGAGAAGAGAAGAGAAGAGAAGAAGAGAAGAGAAGAGAAGAGAAGAGAAGAGAAGAGAAGACGAAGAGAAGAGAAGAGAAGAGAAGAGAAGAGAAGAGAAGAGAAGAGAAGAGAAGACAAGAGAAGACAAGAGAACACAAGAGAAGAGAAGGGAAGGGAAGGGAAGAGAAGAGAAGAAAGGAGAAGAGAGAGAGAGAGAGAGAAAAAAAAAAAAAAGGATGAAAGAGAAGACAGAGCACTAAATTAAGGGAGGGAAAGAGACTGAAAAGGAAGGAAAAGAAAGTGAAGAGATTAAAAAACGAAATTTAATAAGATTTTTCAAGCCCTAAACTTGATCTATTGCAGGAAGATCTAATGATGACGAAGAATGCAAAGATCTAGACCCATATGACTGCATGTACAATTTTCACTTCTCAGTCGATGACTGTGACGTGGTTAAATGTCCATTCTCTTGCAATGCCTGTAAGTATTGTGCCAGGCTTCTCTTTATTATTTTTTTGATTACATACCATATCATTATTATTATTACCTTTATCGTTATCGTTATCGTGACCATTATCGTTATTACGACCGCTATCGTGACCATTATCTTTATCGTGACCATTATCAGTACCGTTACATTTATCGTTATAGTTATCGTAACCATTAATCGTTATCTAACCTTTATCGTTTTCATTATCGTGACCATTATCGTTATCGTGACCATTGTCGTTATCGTTATCGTGACCGTTAACAGTATCGTTATCGTTACATTTATCGTAACTATTATCGTAATCGTGACCGTTATCTTTATCGTTTTCATTATCGTGAACGTTATGGTGACCATTATCGTTATCATTATCGTAACCGTTATCGTAACCATTATCGTTATCGTGACCGTTATCGTGACGGTTATCGTGACCATTATCGTTATCGTTATCGTGACCATTATCGTTATCGTGACCGTTATCGTGATCGTTATCGTGACCGTTATCGTTATCATTATCGTGACCCATGGCCGTTATCGTGACCATTATCGTTATCGCCTAAATCTAATGGTTAAATTTCATTGTTTTCTCATAAAGGTTAAAAAGCAACCAAAGCCAGAAAGACCAAGCAAGCAAGCCATACACAGTAGAGAATATATAACTAACATACACGATCGTTCACCACACATATATGCATGATGTTGATGGTATCTGATACATCGTACTACTGATCCATATTCCCTATTGACTGAACCAATTAAAAGTGCTAATTACATTAAAAATAAATAAAATTGCCGCAAACAAATCGCACCTCAAATTCCTGCAAAAATCGCCCCAGTAAACGGACCTTGCTTTATGGTGTATGACGGGTACAAAGCCCTTTTATTCAGGAATGTTAATTAACATTCAAACTAGAATGTGTTATCTTTCCGAAAGATAGCGTGATGAATTATGGTATAGGATGGGGACAAAGACCTTTTATTCAGGAATGTTAATTACTAATCAAACATGAATGTGCTATCTACCATCTATGGTATAGGATGGGTACAAAGCACTTTAAATCACGTGTTGTTGATTAATAATCAAACTAGAATTTTACAACAACTTACAAATTTCTCGCGCGCTGATTGGTTATTTTTTATCATCAATAAGAGGACAGACAGATAAAGCTGACGTCAACGAGCGCGCGCTCTTTCCGTTGGTTGTTTTAATCGCTAAAAATGAGAAGTTTTTATCGTCCTTGTTATTGTAAAAACACAAATAGACATCATCCACACTACTTTGACAATGTGATGACGCAATTTATTGTCAATAAGAGGACAGACACATAAAAAACTGATGTCTATTTGTTGATGTACGATCCGTTCCGAAAGAGAGCGTAGTGCATTATGGTATAGAATGGGTATAAAAACATGTTCGAATCTAGTTGGACTACATAATGGTTGAATCAAGCAATACATTGATTGCTAAATGCTAAAGCGCTTTTATTTTCATTTAAATCCAAGGTGTTAGATTTTACAACGAGTGCATATTCAGACATATTCCATACATTTTAAGAGTTGATTATTGTTCTATTTAGTAGGTTCTTAATGCTTTAACGTTCACCTGAGATGACTTTGCTGCCATTTATGACTTTACTTCTTTTTATAGTAGCCTGAAATGAAAGAAAGCTAATGAATTCGAGTTTAGGAAAAATGTTTAGATATATGGATAAAAAAATCAAATAAAAAAAAATAAAATAAAATAAAAAAAAAAAGGAAAAAAGAAAGAAAAAAAAAATATATATATATATAAAAGAAAGAAAATAATAAATATTTACATATAAAATGATCAAAAGCAAAACAAAAACAAAGAAAGGAGAACCTGGAATAAAAACTGTAAGAAAGAAATAATTATTTTAAAATTAAAATTCACAAAAGTAAGAAAGAAAGGAAGCAAGGCAGGCAGGCAGGCAGGCAGGCAGGCAGGCAGGCAGGCAGGCAGGCAGGCAGGCAGGCAGGCAGGCAGGCAGGCAGGCAGGCAGGCAGGCAGGCAGGCAGGCAGGCAGGCAGGCAGGCAAGCAAGCAAGCAGGCAGGCAAGAATAAGGATAGTGGGTTTACTCACATTCACCACAGCTAAGTGCGCAGTTTTTCTTGTAATAAGCATCACACGTATGAATATTCAGCATGACGAACATGCATTTATGTTGGTCAGCGACGTCATGACATTCGCCTTCAAGATCGATCTCTTCTTGACCCACCTCTAACAACAAATGAGGAAAATAAAGGGTTTACACAATCACTTTATGGCAGCCATGACATGAGGCACAACAATAGAGTCTCTCTCTCTCTCTCTCTCTCGGGAAACTGAATTCTTTCTCACGTAAATCAGATTAGACTAGATTCAATTGTTGCTGCCTCCTGTCATGGCTGCCGTCATGTGATGTTGCAAAGCTTATATACCATATCTGTTAACATAAATCAATTATCAAAATCATTCACTCACATATCTATCCATTCATTCATTCATTCATCAATTCATTCATGCATTTATTCATTAAGTCTACAATCACCTCATCTGGTTTGAATAGAGGGGAGTTGTACTCAAAGTGCTAACCACATATTTGGATTAGATTCAAACAATCCGTGAGGCACTTCAAAACTTTTTGTATACAGATATGTTTCAATTTTTTGGAATATTGAAGATGTGTTATGTCTAATCATCACCTTACTTGGGAATCACGGTTTTGAGTAAAGCGAAATCTTTACAACCCCAAGTGCCAAACACATATTTGGATTAGATTCAAACAATCTGTGCAGCACTTTAAAGCTTTTTATATACAGATATGTTTGAAATTGTTGGAATTAATGAAGATGTGTTATGTCTAACATCATCTTATCTGGAAATCATGGCTTTTAGTTGAGCGCAATTCTACCCCAAGCGCTAACCTCATATTTGAATTAGAGTTTAAACAGACTGAGAGGCACTTCAAAACTTTTTGCGGTTTACAGATATGTTTCAAATTTTGGGCATATTGAAGATGTGTTATGTCTAATACCACCTTATCTAGAAATCATGACTTTGAGTGGAGCGAAATTCAACCCCAAGTGCCAACCACATATTTGAAATAGATTTAAACAGACTGTGAGGCATATCAAAGCTTTTTGCGGTTTACAGATGTGTTTGAATTTTTTGGAATATGAAAGACGTGTTGTCTAATACCACCTTATCTGGAAATCATGGCTTTGAGTAGAGCGAAATTCAAACCCCAGTGCCAACCACATATTTGAATTAGATTTAAACAGACTGTGAGGCACTTCAAAGCTTTTTGCGGTTTACAGATGTGTTTGAATTTTTGGAATATGAAAGATGTGTTATTTCTGATACCACCTTATCTGGAAATCAGGGCTTTTATAGTTGAGCAAAATTCTACTCCAAGTGCCAACCACATTGTTAGTTTACATCCGAAGAGTCTGTGCAGCACTTCAAAACTTTTTGTATACAGATGTTTGAAAGTTTTTGGAATAATGAAGACTTGTTATGTCTATATAGTTTGTTAGCCTTAAGTCTCTCCCTTGATTTGAGGATTTCCTTCGGTTTCTCCTACTTAGGCAGAACCTAACGAGCTAAAATCCAATTCGATCTGTAATGCTCTTCTTTAGATGGGTACAGGGGCTGTTTCAGGGTGTCGATAACATTTGAAGCTTCCTTATCCATTTTACTTTACCTAACTCCGCCCCTTTTTTACCTATCTCACCTCTAGATTCTGTTACGTGTTTTGCATCTTCCGGTCCTTTTAAAATCTCTGCCAATAAACGTTTCTCTAGCTTTGATTTGATCGCCGATAAATCTCGGAAAGGATGAGAGAGACAGTTACTAACGAGAAGGGCCATCATGGCAATGCGTACAAACTGACGAGGCATTCTGTGGGATGACGTAAAGCCAATGTTGTTGTCAACTGCAAGTAAATAATATCTAATTAATATGAATAATAAATAATGCATAGATCATACTGGGATGAGTGGGATGATTAGTTAAGTATAGTTATATAAAGTCGACCCTTACAGGGGCGGATCCAGGATTTTGTTCAGGGAGGGGAGCTGCGCATAAAGTTAGCCCAGGGAGGGGTGCACCCCTTAGAATCAACTGAGGAAAAACAGTATTGGTTATCTTCCAAGTAGAGCACAAAGTTGAACCAGGGAGGGATGCGCACCCCCTGCACCCCTCCCCTGGATCCGCCCCTGCCTTTAGTACAAACACGTTTAATATGGCACCTCCCTATTATGAACCCTTGTTTTAGTCTTGGCTGCTCCTATCCTCTTACAAACAGAGTATACATGTAATATCCCCAGACATCTCTCTCCGGCTATCACGAACACTTCCTATGGTCCCAGGCGCACCTACTGACTCCTGCGGTCACCACATGTGAATAGAATTTGTTTGATGTTGTTCTCTTCCTTGCCACGAGGGGCTTCTCCGATTCTCCGGTTTTAATCCCTCCAAAAAAATCGACACGTGAGTTGAACGCTGTGTGCAGAGAATATTGAATGTAGTGGTAATTTTGGCGAGTGCAAAGTGTCATCAATTAGTGCGAAAGGGTTAGAACGACTAGACACTTGAATAAAGAGATTTATTTTAATTTTATTGAGCATAAAAAGGCCACAGATATGGGGATTTTAAGTCGATTAAGGATTTAAACAAAATGCTCATCTTCGATATCTACTTTTGGAGATAACAATGTAGCATAAAATGAAGAGGGTAAAACAGCTGAAACAGAGAAATTACTCTTATACTTTATCGAGGGATGGGCCATTAGGTAATCGAAGGGGGTGGAATTTATGTTGCACGATATTTTATATACTTTTTCTTTCTTTCTTTCTTTCTTTCTTTCTTTCTTTCTTTCTTTCTTTCTTTCTTTCTTTCTTTCTTTCTTTCTTTCTTTCTTTCTTTCTTTCTTGTCTATGTCTTCTGTTTCTTTTCTTTCTTTCTTTCTTTCTTTCCTTGTCTTTTCTTTCTGTCTTTATTCTTGTGTTTTCTGCTGTCGTTGTCTGTTTTCTGTTCTTTCTTTCTTTCTTTCTTTTGTGATATTTCGATATTTCTTTACTTAATTAACTAATGGTCCGTCCTCAAAGAAAATACATTATGGTATAAGAAGTACAGATAATATCATAATAAACAAGCGATGGAAAAACCACAGAGTAGAAAATGAAACAAGACGGTCAATACCGCACGCAATAAATTAGATTTTGAATACATTTTGATGAGAAGAAATGGAAAATATAACATATAAAAAAGATTCATGCGTTACCAAAATGCGATGAAACAGCGTGTAAAATCGCTTTCCGTCGAGAAACAGAACTACCTCCTCGGCTCGGGCGTAATGTTTCCCCATTTCAGACCACATGTCATTCCCTTGAGAATACGATTCTTTGCTTGAGTTGCATACACATTCATGCGTCTTCTCATGTGCAACCGAGCGCAACCGTTAGTCAAACAAATGATACTCAAGAGAATAGCAAGTGGGAAAACATTACGCCCGAGCCGAGGTCTTTTCCGTTTAGCGTTCGATTGAAGATCGTGTGTGATTTGTTAGGCTTCGAGTATTCAACGAAGATTGGACTGCTACCTTCCTAAGTGTGTTATTAATATAATGGAGCGTTTCGAGTTCCAACTCGGAAGCTCAAGCTTTCGGAAGTCGTCCACAATTATCTATTGTGTTTTTTTTTTTCTTTTTACTCAAACTGTTTAAGTAATAACACTTATTTACTTTGTATTTACAAATGAATTTTCTATCATTGGAAATAAGATAATTGAATTGAGTTAATTTTCATGATATGAATTTCTTGCAAATTTTTCTGTCAATCTCCTTTCAATTATTATATTTATCATTTAAAATTGAACATTACAGCTCTGATCTTCGTGTGGTTTTATCACATTCTATAAGCTCTTCATTTTCACTTTGTGTTGTTGTCACAGATTTTTTATCTTTTTTTATTCATCGTGGTACGTCATTTAAACTAATATTTCGGCTTGACCATCGCGTTAATTTTTCAAACCATCATTTTGGCTCGCCCTTCCCTTTCTTGGGAGGTTCTTTTTCCCTGATTTCGGGTTAACTTAAGTCTCGCTAATTTCCCAATACTTGAATTTCGTGGAGCATTAATTTCCGACCTATAATAAGCTATATCATACTGAAATAATGCTGGATTTCAGTTAGCCTTATCTTATAGAAAGCAGTATAAATATTTCACTTTCGCAAAACAAAATTCCCGTGAAAAGGAAAGAAAAACTGAGAAATAAAATGTCAAAAACTGTCAAAACTTAACTCATAATCAAACATTTTGTATGGAAAAAAAAAAAAAAAAAAAAAAAAAAAAAAAATTTTAAAGAAAATTATAACGGATCGTATTAATATAATAAGAACTTTTAGGACCAACTTCTCATTGTTCACATAGCACTCAGCATTAGAACTAAAAAGAGTTAAAAATCAAATAGACTAACAAAAAAAGAAAGCTTGAACGAACCTTTTGAATGTTTGTCTGGAAGATCGACAAGTGTACCACGACGCAGCGTCAGTGGTGTCTATCTTGGGAATAAAGAGATCAAAGTAATTATAATGACTGACTAGATATCTTGGTTTTTTGCGACCCATCTTGACTGCGGATTTTTGAACCATTCATAGCACTGATGCTTATCTACTGCACGAATCTCTCACAATCTAGAAGCCTATAAAAATGTTCGATGACGAACTATAGAGCCGATCGTTAATACGTGGCAAGATAAGGTCTCAATTGATGAATAATGGAGAAAATCGATATCGTGGAAACAAGCTAAGTCAAGCACGGGTAAATAATAGATGATACTTGAAACAACCTCTGGGCTGATCTAAGTCAGGGCACGGCTTATAATCACAGATCGAACCTGAACAACCTCTGGGCTGATCTAAGTCAGGGCACGGCTAACTCACAGATCAAACCCTGAAACAACCTCTGGGCTGATCTAAGTCAGGGCAAGGCTAACTCAACAGATCAAACCCGGAAACAATCCTCTGGGCTGCCTAAGTAGGCACGGCGTAAATCACAGATCAACCCTGAAAAACAACCTTGGGCTGATTAAGTCAGGGCACGGCAACTCACAGATCAACCAGGGACGGAAACAACCTCGGGCGATCTAGTCAGGGCACGGATAACTAACAGATCAAACCCTGAAACAACCTCTGGGCTGATCAAGTCAGGGCACGGATTTTAACTCACAGATCAAACCGGAAACACTTGGGCGATCTAGACCAGGGCATGGCTAACTCACAGATAGAACCCTAAAAACAAATCTGGGTCTGAATCTAGTCAGGGCCGGCCTAGACACAGATCGAACCTTGTGAAACAACATCTGCAGGCGAGCAAAGGGAATCTGTCCAAGAAGGGAGGGTACCCTACCACTAGCGTGTCCCTACTAATTAATAGGACTACCCTTATCTTAGACTGTTTCATTTTGTGATTGTTTTTCCTAAGCGGTAGGGTTACCCTGTCCTGCAGGAAACCTTTTTACGGCCCGGGCTAAGTTTTCCCTTGTAAAGTCGCAATATAAGACAATATATGTCCCGAAGTCACAATTTCTGCAGTTTTTTCTTTTTCCACAGTTTTGGTGATACATTTGGGATAAACAAAGAGTATCAATTATAATTAATGCCAAATATTAGTACAAAATAGTCCAATGTCAATTGTTCTCTATTGCCTCATCGATGATACTATTTAGTACAAATATTAGTCGAGTATGGCACAGTTTCAGAGATACTTATGAAGGCTTATGGCGTTCACTCTGAGCAGAAAGAATAAGAAATTTGAAAAGCTTCATAAAAAGAGAAGTTGTCGTTGGATGACAATTTATTCTTTTATGTTGTTTCGCAAGGAAGAATGAGGTTTTAATAGTAAGAAAAAAGAAACAAGGCAAGGCGAGGCGAGGCGAGGCGAGGCGAGGCGAGGCGAGGCAAGCAAGGCAAGCAAGGCAAGGCAAGGCAAGTCAAGGCAAGGCAAGGCAAGTCAAGGCAAGGCAAGGAAAAGGCAAGGAAAGGCAAGGCAAGGAAAACGAAAGGGAATGAAATGAAAGGAAATGAAAGGAAAGGAAAGGGAAAAAATAACGAAAGGATATGAAAAATTAAAGGAAAAGGAAACGAAACGAAACGAAAAATAACGAAAGGAAACAAGAAATAAAAGAAAAGAAAACAAAAGCCTCTCCAAGTAATGTTTTGCTATTTGATAAGCTGAACTAGATTGTGATTATATTTAGTCCCAATCCGCGATTATTCTAGAGAGATACTCATAACATTATTCTCTTTTTGACTATATTTATACATGCATATTTATATATTTTACTCTATAACGGAATCAATAAATAATATACAACTGATATAGCACTAAAATATTCAATTTCAGGGTTGCGATGTAGTAAAATATTCGAAAGATTTGCTGCAGTTAAAACTGATAAAAACGAGCGAACAGGTTCAGAGCCTTTTTAGTAAAGATAAGCTTATTATTTCATAGCGTCCAAACGGAAACATATTATTTTGATATCTTACAATATTTCGATGAATTCGTGCCCCTTCGTTACTGTTTGCAAAAGAAACTTCGAAAAGTGAATACGGTGAACTCTCGTCTTGCGGGACACCCCGATATTACGGACACCTTGCTATTGCGGACAGGAGAAAAATCCCCGACAAAAAATGCTGAGAAAGAAATGACCGTTAAAAATTTTCGCTAGTGCGGGCGCTCGCTATTACGGACATGAAGTGACGGTCCCGAGGAGTGTCCGCTGTAACGAGAGTTGACTGTAAAATTTGAAGAAGAAGCAATACCTTGTAGAAAACTTATTCGTAATGCCTTGGATGCTTTACTTCTAGCGAGTCAGGAGTACGAGGTGAGACCAAACAGTACTGACAAGAAGTTTTCCAATATGATTCTTTAAGAATGTAATGAAATCATGGGATAAGGGCAGGTGTATTCTGCATTTTATTGTACATTATTGAAAACTTAAAAAAAGGCACAATAAAAGATTATGGCAATTAGGCAGCTATCGATATCTGTTAAAAAGAAAATTCATTGAACTGTGGTATTAACATTATCTGAGCTGAGGCGGTGATACTACAATCAGCAAACGACCTTTTCATAAACATCAGTAAAAGAAGACAAGGCTGTGTCTGAAGCTGCGATCGCAGTTAAAGCTGAAAAATGAAGCTGGGAAATTCGCTTAAACTGGCTATAGATGTCTAAAATGGCGAAAATATGTACACAATTTCTGTAAGAGACTCAAAATCAATATTATATATGCACTACGAGAATCACAACAGAATATGGATCTGAAATTAGCGAGTGTACAGTCTTACAGAAAAAAAGGAGGAAAAAACTTTCATATGGTGCTGATTCTGCGAATAGAACCACGAAGCTTCGGAGGTGAGAAGGCAGTGGCACTACTACTGCTGGCGCTACCCATTAGGGAAGTCGATGAAGCAATTCTTTGGAGCTATTAACCGATTAAGGGACAACAAAGCCCTGACGGTGATGGAACACTAAAGACATAGATTCTTTAAGACACAACATTTTTGCGTTTTGTTGTCAATCAAAACTAATCAAGCGGTTTCCCCCCCTTTTATATTTTTGACTGGGGCAGCGAATTTCAGTTCACATTTTTATGAAAATTGCCCGTATAAAATGGCCGCGCGGCCACAAATACATTACAAACACAAAGTTGTGAGTTTTGAAGGTCGATCCAAACCCCTCAATACGTTGCCGCAACGATATCTTGTTAAATCGTAACCGGCGCGCCATGTTACACGCGACACGCGAAACGATTTTCGAGCGACAATTGTTGCAGAGAAATTTTGTAGTCGCGAATGTTCATTGTGTCACCCACTATCAAGTTGGCTAATAATAAGGGCCAAAAGAGATAGAAAAATATGTTTCCTGACTTTATGTACCTTCTTGATACCACTCAGGGTTCAAACTTCTACACCTGCTTAACAAAGTTTTGCCGTAATTTGACAAAGCGTTGAAACAAAATTTAAAAAAAACTAAGGCTGCGTTTAATATAACGTACCGGACAATTTCCTAATCGGTCACAAATGGCTAACCTGTACATATGTTTAAACACTAGCCCGTCTCTTCAATTATATAAAGAAAATGTTCTGTTTTAAACGCGTGACCGGACCCAAATTTTGCACTGCTAGGCTAACGATGTTTTGGTTGGGATAGACAGACACCCCGTTGAATGGAACTTTTTTTTTTTTAAGAATTCGGGTGTCGGGTCCGTGAAACCATAAACACAGAAAAGCCTGAATTTGTCTGCAGGGAGACATCGATTGCTTGTTTATCAAATAAGGGTAGAAGACTTCCATTCAACTACGGGAACGGCGGGCAGTTTTTTTTGATTTTGGAGACAGGGGCTCAGTAGTGCATTGTATGGCAAGTGGGGGTCGAGTTAGTGAAAATGTATTAAAATTTTCACAAACAGTGGTGGGGCTAAAGCCCCCAGCCCCCCCCCCCCCCCCCCCCCCCGATTCCGCCGTCCCTGAACTATAATAACGTGCACGTGCCATATCTCATTACTTTATGCAACGTTAAATGAAAAAAGTGAATTTAGCCACGAGCCATTCGAATCGCTCGCTTGTTTACAGATAAAGGCAAATTCCCATTCAAACCCGATGCGCTGTTACGGACGCGCTCACTTAGTACTTAACCCGGCCTAATAAGGTGAAACATCTTTCCTCGTTTTTCAACATATCACAATATTATATACTACTCCCTGAGTTTCGATTCTCTGTTTCCTCAATTTAAGTCTCGATTTTGTGCAGTATTTTGACTTATTTCAGTGAGTCCCTGGAATCTTGCATATAAGTTGTGCATTATTTTACTTACTCTAATTAGAAGTTATATTTTCCGCATGACATGCTATCTGCTCGCTATAGATGGTTGACGGGTTTGATAAAAGCCTCCAGATAAATTGAGAACTGTTTC
>NW_028292574.1:6971689-7013694 GCF_029948245.1 Actinia tenebrosa
AATGCACGATGTTTGGAACCTGTTTTTTCCATTTTTTGCAAGGTTTTTGTTTTCACAGCTGTGATTTCATCGTCTTGGACAGGAGGGCATACATGGTGAAAGATGCTGCGTGTGGAAATACATTGTGCATTGAAAAGATCAAAATTATGACATTTACGACATTCTTGAATTTTAGTCACTTGATTAAATTTGATACTAGAGGGGCCGGGCAGATAAATAAGCTTCTGGGCCGCACTCTGAGAGGAACGGGATATCATGGCCATTAGAAGCACAAGTGGAGTGGCGACCTGGGGGTTCGAGTTCCGCAGGGCTCAGTGTCGTAATGTGAATAGAGTTGCTTGTTAATTCTCTCTTCGAGGGTTTGTCTCCGGGTACTTTTAATTTCCAATTGGAATTTCTGATCAGTGGACGATAACTACTCTGTGGGCATGCCACTACTAAACCCATGATCATTCTCACGCCACCAAAAACTACATGACCTTTTTTAAAAGCTACCGGTGCCTTTAAAAAAGTTCTTTGTGGTTTTCCATGTACATGATTCATGGTGGACACTAATTGGTAAGTCCTACTTTATCATCCAGTTTTCAATGAGGTATGACAGAGTAATGTCAAAAGTCCCTTTTACATTTCCCTGCGCCATCTTAAAAGGTACCGTGCTTTTACAGCGAAGAGAGACGAACGGTGAGCTTCAATGATAGAACATCTTTCTAACACCTTGGGACAATTATTCACATATCTCTATCATTGCAAGGCTCACCGTTCGTCTCTCCTCGATGAAAAGACACATCTACCTTCCAAGAAGGCGCCGGACGGAAACTTGTGAAGGGGGCTATTACCCGCTACTAAAACTGATCCTCATGCTCATGGGGGGAAAATTATTTGTTCCAGATAATATGGTTGGCATATAGAGCAAAAGCTCCTTCGTACAGTCGTATTCCTTTCTCTTCTACATAGAATCTTCTAACTTTAGTAAAAAAGCACAATGATAACAGAATTCAACGACTAACCTTAAATTCCAACTCATATCCAGAGAGGGTTTTCCTTTTGGTCAACCTCGGCAAGTTTGCACATCTGTTCTCCTCAGTTGCTGTGCTCGTATTCTGTGATTCCACATGTTAGGAACTCGAGGATCGCCCGTGTGCACGAAAAAGTATTGTTCCTGTTAAATGTGAAAGGAGTTCAACATAAATAGTATCCCACAACACTTCTGTTGCCGTTATAGACACTTTCACTTTGTTAATCATTATATATTACTCAGTTCATGAAGATTGTCTCGGCAGAAGTGTTCCTTCCTTACTGTCCACCCTCCCTACCTCTCTTTTTTGTTCCTTTCCTTTTTCCCCTTCCTTTCTTTAGGGTTTCAAAATAAAACATCCTGAATGCCTTGTACAAATAACTCACCGGTGTCTGCACCATATATGGTCTGTTTTCTCTCATCATTTTAAGGTAGTTGAAAATATCGATGGTTTTCTTTTCTTGTGCTTGTCTTAACATGGCGTCAACAGCAAGAAAGGCTCCTGTTCGCCAACACCGGCACTAGAAAATAATAAAAAAAACTTTACAGACAAGTAAAGTCTTATTGAAAATAGAAAGCCATGACCATGCTGCTTTGAGACTATCAGCCAGCGTATTCCATACATACCTGCAGTGAACAACCCAAGGAGATCCCATGGCTGTCTCTGATGCAAGACGCCTTCTGAAGGCCAATAACTGTGTTGCATATTGAGGAACACCTTTATCAGGCCAGGCAGTGAAATGATATTGGAAGACACAGCGTTGTTCATTTGTTTGGTCTGTGGTAAAAACATTTTATCAATAACTAATAATGATTGATAAATTGATAAAATGGCGAGAGCCGCTCCGGAGAGCCGCGTCTTTCTTCTTCATGTCTCACCACGTATCATTCACTGAAAAAATTTCTTTTTGGTAGTGAAACTATAGATGAAACTGGGAGGAAATCTCAAAGAAATAAAAGCTGAAAGCTAAAGATTATAGTTATTCATTATTCATGTATTCTACTAAGGATTACATCCAATCGGATGATCATAATACTTCGATAAACATTCATTCACCTGGATTCAGACCGTTCTATACAATATTTATTCATTTGTCTCACGATTGTGGCAGTAGGGTGGACGTTTAAAACGGCTACTGCTAGTATTCATCAGGCGATGGTGTAGACTGGAATGTATATTTAAGTTTCACGTCCTTTTGCAAGGAAAAAAATCTTACCTTTGTCAAGTAGAAAGAACGAATCGAGTAATCAGCAAACACTTCAGTCTTCTGCAGTTGAACCGATATGTCAAGGTACGTGTCACAATCGTCTGGCCAGTATTTTCACATTTGGTCTATAAAAAAAAGTTGCCGTTTTCTTAAATTAATCAATAAAGCTTGAGAAGCACTTATGGTGTGCGCATATACTGCTGAATGTACCGCTATTAGGTGGACACAATATTTGTTAGCATGTTATTAATGTGGCAACTATGTTTAACAATTCTGAAACTATCCTTTGCTTCATCATATCATCACTGTACCTTTTGTCCTTCTATAAGACCTGTTAACATGACGATCACCGATGTCTTTTCTTGCCAAATCATGCGCCAGAAATCTACAATAGTCTTTTGAACAGGACCTGGAATAAAGCATCGTCAGACAACAAATTTATGAATTCAGGAGTTGGTATTCAGATCAAATTGCTATTTGGGGTCCTTTGATTTGCGGGAGGAAAAAACTACCCGTAGAACCAGGAGAAACTCCTCGAACAAAGGAAGAGGCCTACCTAACAATTAACGCTAATTACATGCCTTTAATGCCAAAACCAGGAATGGAACTTGAGAACCAAAAAGATGGGAAGAAATTGCACTACTGAGCATTGCACCCCCCGGATTTACTAGCTTCTATTTTATCGCTACCCTTAAACAACCTTTGGGATAAACAAAGTAAAGACACAACTAACTTAGACATTGGATTTCAATTTAGCTTTTTAGGTTTTGCGGGGGGAGGAAATCCGGACAACCCGAAGAATAACCCTTCAAATCAAAGGAGGACCTAAGACACTAGCCAGATAATGTAGTGGCCATGAAGATTGTAATAGAGAAATCACTGATATGCTACCTTGAGAAGCGATGTAGGACATATTTCGTCCATCAAATCCCTGAATAAAAAAGGCCAAAACAATTAGATACAAAACAGTTACCATCCATGCAATGAAAGTATATAACTGAACATACAAGACTTACTCGGATGTAGCTGGCATTGATGTAATCCGAGTCTTCATCTTTCTTAACTTTCTCCAAAACGATTCTAGTGTGGTCGTCTAATGCATGACAATATAGTTATGAAATGACAAACTGATAACTATATCCTGCTAAAGGTTGATTGGCGAACAAGGGTGAGAAGACTAGGCGAGTACCATTTCCCCAGTCCTACAATCGGCCTGGAGCCGGTTGCACGAATGTTGGATAGACTATATTGGGTATATCTTGTATAAAATTTGTATAGGTTATATCTTCTAGATAAAAGGGATTTATCCAATGTATGTATACTAGTCCAAACGCTATTAGGCCCTCTTGCAACTGCCCCAAGGCAACTAGCGCAAAGTTTGAATTTCAGTTATGGCTTATTAAGAGAAATTGTATTAACATTTTACTCACATGGTACAATGTTGCCATATCGATTTTTAGTTTTGTTGACTAGTTTCCTGGCAACCAGAGAAGGAAACTGCTGACTATTTTCCATGTTCTAAAGAAGAAGAAGAAGAAAAAAAAGATTCAAGCTGCCTTGAATGTATGTGGAAAAAACAGTCCAGAAAACTATGCTGACATATTGGAAATTGTCTCATAGCCAATGAGAACCGCGCTGTTCTAGAGATGCAATCTAAATAGAACCAAAATAGTCGTAGTGTTTTTTCCATTTGAGACCACGTGGCATTTCCTTTAGATTGATTTTCCAGCGACAAATAAATCGCACTGAAGAGAAGGACACATGATCCCCGCGCAGAAATGGCGTAACAATAACTTGGGTATCTTTAAAAGGGTAATGAAATAGTTATTTCATACGGTTTACCTCAAATTCTTTTGTCAGCATCTCGTTTTCGTCCTTCCCAACTTTACGCATGTATTCTATAAACTGTGCGACAGGAACTGGGCCTTTTGTTTCTTCCCGATTCAGCAAGTTGCCATATATAGCACCAGATACTGTTGCTTCTTCAATATCGTTTTTGTCACTTTGGTTTTGTTCATCTAAAGAAAACAAATTCTTAGTAAAAGCAATGAGTTTTATTTGCAAAAATGTATTTGTCCTGCCCACTTGGAGTAGTTTTCGTATGACTGTGAAAAAGTCGGTGCCGTACGCGTGACTTGCCGCGACCGTGATTTTTTCTAGAATTTAACTGCGGAAATATTTTCTCGCGCAATGTGATTGGTTTGGCAGTGCCGTGAATAGGCTTGACCGTGTCCGCGTCTTATTCTTGCGCGTTTCGGGCATTTGATTGGATGGAGAGTAAATTGTCGTGCAATGTGATTGATCTGGTGTATGCCTTGCCTCAGTCACGGCCGTGTTCGTGCCTCGAGCTTTTCAGTCATACGAAAACTGCTCTAACGCGCAACTTCTCCTTGCGTCAATGCGGTGGGTAGGACCCTTGGACTCGCAATTAATTATGAGAATAATTTCTTATTCTGCGTCGGTTATCTCCTTTGCTTTGAGGTATTTTAATTAGGGTTTTCTGGGGGTTTTTTTTCCTTTTTCTTCTTTTCATAAAAAATCAACTGCAAAATTCTAATTTGATCATTGAACGAGGGCAAAAGTACTAACCGACACGACAATTTATTTTACTTATTTATTTCCTCAAACTGATTACCCCGGCAACTCTAGAAAGATCGTTTTCTTGTACACACAATTCCTTCCATCAAACTGAAAGCGGTCTTTCTTATCTTAACCTTATAGCGCAACGCTTAAAAGTATGACCACATTTAATGTTTTCGCATACTTCTATGCACGGGCATTTTCCTGCCAAAACGAGCATTTGCACACCTTATTTGGTAAAACCAGCCAGCTTCCTAACAAAATTTGTCGGTTTAACTTACAGAACCCGTGCATAGAAGTATGCAAATACATTAAATGTGGTCATACGTTTGCCCGTTGCGCTGTAAAAGGTCTATGATATAAAGATGTAAAGCTTGTATTTTTAAAATGGGAATTGCTATTAAGATAAAGCAAGGAAAAGATGACCAATCACGATAACTGATCTAATGTTTTTGTGTTCTATACCTCTTTCGTCATTGGCTTCCATCAAAGCTGATCCTTCAGCGTTAGGTTCTGAAGCACGAGATGCATAATGTACTCGCATTACCTTTTCTTCTTTCTTTTTATGTCTGTAAATGTAAAATAAATAGTCAGCTAACATTTGTGTTGATCAACAGAGTCATGCTTCCTCTTGCATATTCTAACTCCTACGAAACTTTTTTGCAGAAGGGTTTTCATGTTGGACCCCAAAGTCACTTAAATTTCAAGTGAATGACGTCGTCTGTTTTGACCAAATTCCAATCAACTTGCACAGAGGCATGGCAGATTTTACTGAAGCTACATATTTAACTACTGACTAACCTTTTTCTCACAACTATGATAACTATCATGACAATCATGATTAAGAAGAGAGCTGAGATTACGGCAGCAACGATTATGATCAGCAGAAATGACTCAGATGATGATGATGAATCGAGTGATAATCCGTCCTTCGATGTCGTCGTTTCCATCACTTGAATATAAAGAAAACAGTGAAGAAAAAGACATTAAAATAAATCTCAAAAAAAAAGTTTAAAGTGCAAAAGTAGTATAGGCCGCACCGCACGATCCGGATTTTCAGTGAGGATTTACTAATTTTGGGTGAGGATGGGTGAGGATGGCTGAGGAGCGGTGAGGATTTAATCATTTTCTAATACGTCATGCATTACCATAATAGCATCCTTCCTATTGTGTCAAAACACAATAAAATTCAATAGAATACAGGATTTTAATCGATCAGTAGAGATCAAATCTGTGATGCCATAGGTAGCTTTATTCAGCGAGTGTATTTTTAAGGAGGATTTAATTATTTTTACTACTTATTACCATAAAATGATGGGCAAGTGCTGAGCTATTATTTTCAAACCCTATACACTTATTTGTATTACTTTATACCATAAAATGGTGGGCAAAAGGACGAGCAGGGATGGGTACATTAATTATTCAATTACTTATTACCATAAAACGACGAGCACATCAATTGTTATTAAATCATTACCATAAAACGATATTTAAATATTTAAAATATTTAAACATCCAAAATTATAAATTCAATTTTCAAACATTAAGCAAATGAAATGTTCAGTACCACTTAAAAAAAGGAAACTTAAATGTTTCAGACTTTGAGCACTTCAGCAATGTAAAATAAAGGTTTTGTAATACTGCTCTATATCCACCCATCTAGCAGGCATGGAACTAATTTCAGTCTATTTTAGCTTTTAGATGTAATTACTCATGTGTAAAATTTCTAACAAAAATAAATGTTTTTTGAAACAATCTTATGTGTTGAGTAAATCTCGATACTTTGGGGTTTGTAAAAGCCTATCAGTATCTTCACGAACTGAGTCAATGTGATGATGCTGGGTTATTAGATAACATGTCATTACGGAAGTTCACAGGATCCTCATGTATCATCGCAGTCATTTATGTACAGTTGGAAAATACAGTGAGAAGGAACGGCTCGCAGAGTTTGAAGGAAAACTCCATATTTATCCCAATCCGTTAGATATGGAACAAGCCATGCAGATGTTGCTGGTTTACTGTAAACCGCCTTCGAACTGTAAACCGTAGAAAAGCTTTAGAAGACTTGATTCATCTTACTGCGTGGTTGGTCTACACGTTCTTAGAATTACATCCTTTTGGAGATGGGAATGGGAGAACCATTCGACTTATATACACTTACATCATGGAATCCTATGGGTTTCCTTTCCAAGTTTCTCCAATGCTGTGTGGCACGGAAGAAAACGAATGGTGTAGGATCCTACGGAATGTTCGACTCACGGGAAATCTAGAGGAACTAGAACTGCACATGTTTCATTCCTTACGTACATCTTGTAAAGAGTATGATGCCCTCAATAAAAAAAATTGAAATATTGGTTACATTATTCGTAGGTCTGAACCATATTCTAATATATGTATTGTGAGATTCTCGCAGTAACGGGAAACTAGACTAAGCACTAGATCTCACGGAATAAATTCTATTGTTCCCAACACAAAGAAAATAATTGGCCATGATTGAGAAACAATAAATACAACAGTTTGAAAATTATTCAAAAACTTTTAGCATTATTGACCAAGCTTTCATCTTTATTCATGTTGTCTTTGTTATTAGCTGAATCATGATCCGGTTTCGCTAAAAAGTCATATACAGCATAAAATTATAGAATTTAAAAAGTCACATAGAAAAAAGTCCTTCCAGGTTATCGTATATACAACACAATGGAAATAGCTGAGTTGATCAAAACGACAAATCAAATCGACCGACCTTCCCCTTAAGTTGTGAATAAATATTATTGCTAAAGCCTCACTAATAAAGTGCTCGATATTTTTATGCACTTCTGTGTGGAACACTAATACATGATCTAATTTAAAATATTTGATCTAATTAAATTTCAGATTCATTTGGCCAACATTTATAAAATATGAATTTAATTGATGAAAAATACTAGTTATCGGTAAAACGTTTGTTGTTATAGATCAGCTTTTCAATCGATGTTCTTAAATTTTGTATTTTTCCTTCAATGATCATACCAATTCGAGGTCAAACTGTGCTTTAAAGTTAGTTTTTATCCATGCGGTGAACTTTATCTAGAGGATTTGCTAGTCGAGCGTGATTGATGCTTCCTGATCCACAAACAGGACATGCAGTTTCTAAGCATTTGAGTCATGTTTAATTGATCATTTATACTCGCAGTAAATGGAAGCTTTCTGATATGCTACATGGCCCGTTTTGGCCCGTTTTGGCCCGATGTGACTTTTTGTGGCCTCATAAGGCCCGATGGCCTGTTTGTTTGCAGATGCTTTTTCCTTACACAAGCATATCCAAACTTGTTGGATTCTTCCAGTCTCAGGGCCATGCTGAGCCGCTAAGTGTGGAGCTTTCGCCTGAAAGCTTGCATCAGTTTATACTTAGAGAGTGTGCTTACAACCAGATGACCATGTACACTCAAGAATCATAACGTTTTTCAACAATGGTGATAAGGTGTGTGTGTGGAAAAAAAAAACCTGTTCGGGATCAATGCACGAAATAGAAAACCGTATATATATCGTCTAAATCAGCTCGCCACACAGTTTACCACTTTTGCTCCAATACTTTCAGGTCAATGTATAGTTCAGTGACCTTCATTTTCGCGTACTTTAATAGCAACGTTTTGAGCGAAAACGAGCGTGGTGACCTATTATTATCTTTTGTCAAATAAATATTTACAGCAATTGTTATCACATAGCTGAATTAAAACGAATATTTTCTATCTTCCGATTTTAAGACATTATCCTGTAAAGGCAACGATATGATGCATGTCCTATAGGAGTGTACACACTGATGAATCATCGCTATTTTTTTAAGAAAGCTTCTTTTCTGATCAGGTTCTAGCATTTGAGAATCTACAATTCAAAGGTAGCAATGACATCTCGCGAGTTATGAATTTTCCTCCCTCCATTTTATACTTTGAATAGCACTGGTCTCACACGCCACGTACCCAAAACGCCAAAATTTGACGAAATTTTCACACTCGTTGGATCGGAAATGACCTCATCATGCTGTCTCATTTCATACACACGAGGTTGCAACCACTTCTAGCAGAATGGCGTCTTACTATCTGTTCAGTATTTTACTCTCTTATTCTTGGCTTTATTCAAGTGCTAGCTACCCGTGTGGTGAATGTCAATGTTTTACTCTCCCAGATTATGCGATCATGGATTGTTCTAACCTACATTTAACAAAGATTGATCTAAATATTGAACAGGCTATGAAGTATCACAGCGTCCTACTTGATGGAAACAAATTGAACTGCTTAGAAGTAAAACAAATAATGAACCGAACCGAACCTCACCTACGTTGCTAAACCTCAAGAAAAACCCTACGTTGGACTGCAATTGCATTCGCAGTATAAGAACAGTTAAGTTCATAATCTCTGACTGTGAACGATTATCTCCGACTCCAAGTACATCGTCTCTTTTTACGTCTGAATCATCATCTTTAACGTCTAACACCAAATCCCCGAATAGTGCTGCTACACTTTTGGTTACGTCTACCTCCTACCTCTCCCAACACATTTCCAAATACACTCTTGGTTGGATTGTTGGTTCTTCCCTTTTAGTTCCACTAACATTCATAGCAATCTTGGTACTTTACAAACCGAAGCACTTGAGAAGAAGAGTTCCTCAAGATTTCGAACTTCAAAGTTTACAAGAAATACTAGAACAAGAAGAAGATGATGAGGTAGTAGTTTTACCAATGTTTAATGAATTATAAATTCTCCTACAGTTCAACTTAAGCAAAAGAATAGATGACGATTACAACTTTCATTAAATACTATAATATCAGTGAGTCAGTTGTAAACTAAATATCATACTCAGTGATCAGCTCGGTAATGATTTATGACCTAAAAAGTTACAAAAAATATTTGATTAGTGTTGAGTACAACGCTTATGAAATAAAAGAGCTTTTGTAACATTAGTTTCACAACTGGTAAACGTCTGTCCCGTTTCAAGGATCTTGTACTCGTAGTAGCAGGCATAGTAAAGTAGTTATACGGTAATTTTACTACTGTAGAACCAACATCATTCTCGGAGAAGAAACACTGACATTCGTTTCGTGAAGACTTCAAGAACGTTTCCCAATTGAGAGAGACGTGTTCACTACCAAACAGAAACATCAATTCTATAACCGTCTATTTTATCTTTTTCGGGGGGATAAGCCAAGTCTCCTGACACTTCGGTGTATTGTAGTCTTGAACAACTTTACTTGTTTGCAATTTCGCTTCTTGTAAGTGTGGTTTTCTTTCCTCCCTTGACAAATTATGAACTTGAGCCAAATGATTCTATAACTTCACCAAACACTTCGATCCACATTTACTTATCGGACAATTCCTACTCTGACGCTTGGACATGTTGACTGAACGAAAGTTTAGGCACAACTAAACTCTACCAAAATAAAACTCGTATTTGACTTTAAAACGAGGGACAAGAGGTAAGAAAGGGAAAAAAGGGACATTGAGAGAGACGTGTGTTCACTTCCGAACTCTATTTATTGGAAATTTGTACATTTACTATTTACAATATTTATATAAACATTACTTATTAAAATATACGTTCTTCATAATGTTATTTACAAAATTTAACGGTCTTAAGTTATACATATCTTATTCGATTCCAAACATAGAATAAGAAATACTATATACATTACATTTATTTTCAAAGATTTTTGACTGAAAAACGAGGGACAAGAGGGAAGAAAGGGAAAAAAGGGACTTTCAAAGAGGTGTGTTCACCCTCTATTTATACATTTGTGTTTGAAAAATAAACTAAATATCTAATGGTAGAGTGGTAACACCATCCCCCAACACTTTACGTTTGGGGTAAAAATAGGAAAAGCCGTCCCGTACTTGTTTATAAGTATACATTTTGTTCTTCACGACCCTAAAACCCTTGTTGATTCCCTAACTGCTTCGCTTGGTTAACAATACATTTAAATACTTTCCCTTGTTAATTTCATTCGTATTCTTGTTTATTCCTTTGAAACAAAACTTATTATGAGATCCAAAGCAATAATAAGTCTTGGAGCTTAAACTTATGATCCCATCCCCAGACCACTCTTCCTTAAATAAACCTGGAGTTCTTTTATCATACGCTTTGTTCTCTGGAGTATCGGTACGAGGGAACCAGTTATGTTTGTCGGATTCGAATTCCTCCCTCATTTCGGGTTTGACCAAACTTTCCACACTTTCACCAGAGATTGCAATATACGCAGAATCGGTGTCCATTCCACAATAAGCAAAATCAGATCTATTTAGCGTATTGGTAGACAAAGAACCCTATTTGCATGGGCAGATTTAAACTAATGCGCTTCTTCGCTGACTGGACTTCATACATGTTGTCATCAATGGCTTCCAGCTGACGGAAGAACGAGCTGTTAACCAACTGCGACGTCTTAACCTCATCACAGAACTTGACTTCTCGGTGTCTTTCTTGGTCCGTGATCGTCTTGCCATAACTAGAATTGCCCACCTATATTAAGAAAGAAAAAAACAGACACTATTATTAGTACACAACATGTGCTTTACTCATCACAGCAATCTACATCTAATTTGTAGGTGAAAACAACGTACCAGCTTCATGGTATCGTCAATGATGGCTTTGTTGGGGTCTCTGTCACCAGCCCGTCTTGCGTTGGACACTGCTTCTCCAAACGGCTTGAAGCAAGGCTTAGGCGTATATTCCACGACCTGGTAGATACGCGTCACTTGTAAACCATGTTCCAGATAACAATTGATTAAGGGAGTGGCCAGTAAGATCTTTTCACCGAAGTAACTCCAAATCAAGCTATGGCGTGGTCGAGCCATAATTTCGTGATCCTCAGCAAAGCCTTATATGTACTCGCCGATATCTTCGCGACTGATCTCTGCATTCTTGAAGATTGGGCACATTTCACTGAACTTATCTTTCAGGTGGTCAGGAACTTCTATATCACACTCGATGACCCCAAACAACTGCTCACTTTGAATGGCTTGTATAATCTGGTCTTGGGTGAGGGTTCTGTAGTGGTCCATGGGTCTGAAGAACTTGGTTTCCACGAACTCTTTGACTGCAAGGTTAGTTTTCTTCATTCTTCGCCATTCACATTCCCACATCTCAATGACCGTATAGCCTTCATCACGAATATACTGGGTGTTCACACGAGTCTCGTACCTCAGCTCAGCCATAGGTTTCTTTCATCTCTCGTTTACTTCTTTCCCTTTCGTCAAGTGACAGTCATGGCCGTGCCAGAAACAACCTAGGAGGAATAACAATCAATATTTAAAAAAACTACAGAAAATGCAATGGACTTAGTTATTTGAACATCACAGGAAGCCCAATTTTATGAATACACAATTTGTTTTTCTTACCATGAAATTGAAAGACGGTTTGGCTGGGACCATGGAACCCATCCACAGGCAGTCTTCTGGCACCAATCCTTTTCTCTGTGTCATTGACTTGGTGTCGAATTTGAATACCACGTGTTTTGGCTTCCCACTCTAACCACTCCGTCGCCATCTTGACTGAACTTTCCTTCTTAAACCCTGTCTCTTCTCGTCTTCTCGTAAATGCCCCAGTTGGCATATTTTGCATGATGGCCCAGAGGTAGAGAGCATTGGCGTCATACCCCACGATCTTTTGACACACTTTGGCTTCTTTACCTTGACCTGTCATCTCCACTTCTCTGATCTTGGTCTTTTCCTTCTCGTGGTAGCGGTGGAAGATGATGCTTGGCCCACCCACCATATTCTTTTTGAACCGGCGGATTAAACGTGCAGCTATTTCAGGCTGGTCTTCGTCAGGAGTTTCTGGTTCTTCATCCGCTACTTCGCCATCAGGACGAGTGGGTTCCAGAGAATACACAGCGATGTTTACTTCAAACATTTTTTCCAACATTGGTAGATCTTCGAGCTCCACACCCATAAATTCACTATCTTTGGTTTGGGACTATCTACAAGAAATAACACGAAAATTAACTCTACACGTTTATAGATTTCATAACAAGCACGGGTGTTTCAATTATTGGTTTAAAGAAACCTCTTATTTTGTTAAAGAAAATGACTTAAATATTACAATGCTGTTTATGTGCAACCAACTGAAGCATGGTTTTTACTCTAAATTTGCATTTCACTTAATCATAAAACAAAAGGAACTAGTGGCGAAAACAATAGTTTAGTCATTTTGAGCTATCAAAGCAAATAAACACTGACCTATCAAAATAATGCTTGGTATCCCTCTTCAAATTCTTTAAATGACATCCGTTATGTACTGCCAGACACCGGAAAAAGCACAGATTATCTTGGTAGGGACGGCTAGTATTACTGTCGCACTCCAAGGCAACGAGGGCTTTATTGTTGAGGATGTATGATCTCGGAGTTTGTTAATGTAGAAGCATACATTGGTTACCCAGCTGACCACCCATTTGGAGTTGGGTCTTTTCTGTCGCACCCATTCTAGAATGTCCAGGTTTCGTAACTGCTCATGCACTTTCTCCAGGTCTGAGGAGTTGGATATGAGGAAGGGTTCCTCAAACAGTCTGCTGTTGTTATGTGAAGCATCGTAGAATTGAAGCTGTCCCGTCTCATTGTTACGGAGAATGAAACCCAAAGACAGGTTGAGTCTAAATACGGTAGATTGGTCTTGGAAGATACGTTCAATTTGACGGATGAGGTCTTCGGTATTGAGAGTATCGATCCTGAAATTATACCAATCCTGGACTTTGTTTCTTCGACTAAATCGAGTACGGATCTGACGCCAGTGCCTTTTGTAGATTTCTCGGGTTGATTGGTCTACATCTAAAAGTGTGGATGGCATGCTGAACGGGTCAGGTTGCCAACTAGAACCAGCAGAATTAGCAGGGGTTTCTTGGGGATCAGAACGGTCTTTTTTCTGGGTCGGTTTTGATTTCTTAGATGGTGGTTCTGTAAATAAAATAGAACGTTAGATTTCTGTTGAATATGAACATTTCTTGATATTATTGATGTTCATAATACTTGTTTTAAGCTTACCTTGGTGATCATTAAGAGCTGTTTTGCGCTTTTGTCCATGAGCCGACTTTATGTGGACCCGAAAGGGAGCAGCATTCCTGAATTCTTCACCACAGGTACCACACTTGTACTCTCGCTCTACCGCTCGCTTTTCGTGGGCTTTTTCATGGCGTTTCAAATCAGAAGCTCTTCGAAACTTCTTAGCACAACGATGACAAACAAAAGGTTTATCTCCTTGGACATGGAGCTTTTGGTGCCGCTTCAAAGCATCTAACCGTGAAAACGTTTTCTTGCAAGTTTCGCACTGATATCGGGTGCGTTTAGCTGGTGGTTCCTGTAGATGAGAAAGAAGCATGACTATCAGACAATAGAATACGGCTTATTTTGACTACTTTAAATAACTTACCATATCATCACCCATTCCGATCTGACCATTCGACGACTCTTCACTCAAGTGATTGTCAATAGTCTGAAAGTAAGAAAGAATATACGTTAGTTTCTTTAAATTACAAAGAACTGGGTTGTAGAACACTGACTTACCGGCAAATCAGCCCATTCCGAGTCAGAAATAGGCTCGAAAATTTCCTCTGGTATCGACAAACATTCCTGTAGAAGATAGAAAACACTGGTTTATAAATAACTTTACGAGGTAAAAAATATAAAGATCATGAATCACTTACCAAGATTTCTTCCACCTGAGATTCAGGGAGAGAATCGAAAGGTTTCTTGGTGTTAAATGAGTCCATAATTTAAGGGTGCTTGGTGTAAAGTTACTCGTGTAGTTTACTCGAAGGTACTTCCAACACTATGATAGAGAAACGCTTTCCGCAAAGAGTATATAAAGGTTTGACGTAAATTTATTGGATTCGTTGATCAATAGACCCGTTTCGAATTCCAAATTACCGCTGTGTTTCTTGATTACAGACTCATTTGCACAGGGTTAGCCTCGAGTTTGTGCAGAATATTCACGTATTCCAGTCATGGTCCGTCAAGTTTCAAAGTGTTTGTATTGTTGAAGTTGTGCATTCTTTACTTTACCGTTGGTATTTATGAATATTTAGACACTGATACGAGGCTAACCCTGCGCAAATGAGTCTGTAATCAAAAAACACAGCGGTAATTTGGAATTCGAAAGTGGTCTATTGTCGAGTTCAGTTGTTTGATTGTTCTTATTGTGTGATACACAATAGCTTTGCCTGGACTTGCCCGAACCTGCCTCAAAGATAATAGCTCACCACTTGTTCGTCATTTTATGGTCATAAGTAATTGAATAATTAATGTGCCCGTCCCTGCCCGTCTCTTTGCCCGTCATTTTATGGTAATAAGTAATAAAAATAATTAAATCCACCGCATATGATACACACAATGCGTGACGTATTAGAACATAATTAAATCCTCCGCAAATATACTCGAATCCACCGCAAAATTAGTAAATCCACCGCAAAAATACGGATCGTGCGGTCCCTAACATACTACTTGCAAAAATTGTATAATTCGGAAACATTCATTAATGGTAAGGAAAGTTTGCAAGTTGCCGTGATACGACCCTTACTTTTTGAACATCTATGGAAAGGATAGGGAAAAAGAATGAGAAAAAAACTGGAGTAGATTAGCGCAGAGGGTTTTGCTTGCGCAACTGCACTTAAATCCTGTGTGTATAAGAATTAAAAGAACTTTGCATTGCAATCGTTTATCCTGTACGCAAATCGTATCGATCCAGTCAATGCAGGACCAATTACTAGTACAAATAAGATATTAGGCAGCCTGCACTTTCAGATAATCAGTAGTGGCGCAGAGAATAAACAGTTCTGTTCAAGAGGTTCAGCAAATAGCTGTTAAAACTGTGCCGTGAGCATGTTTGGTATAAGTTCGTCGTAATTTTTCAAGATGAAAAAGCATTTGATGGAAAATAATTACTATGTACCGATAGTAAACGGTAATTATTATGATCTTACCTTCATTTATAGTTATGGGTTTACTAGATGGGCCTGGGCCAGCCACGGTGTACCCTCGAATACTGACGTTATACGTCACATTTAGTGACAGGGCGTCCAATGTATGAGGGGGTTTGGTAGCATTCGCTGCAGTCGAAGGGGGTACTACAGATCGACGTTTGCGTCCATAATTCACAGGTTTCCAGTTGATCTCGTAGGTCAATATTTTACCATTAGCATGTTCTTCTGGTATTTCATCCCAGAATATATGAAACGTGCCGTCTTCCCTCTTGGTAGCTTTAACATTTTGGGGGGCAGCCGATGGCTCTGTAGAATCGGTTTAGTTATTTTAAAGTTGGGGTAGTGGTAGTGGTGGTGGTCGAATCTTTATCATTTCTGGTCTCATTAACATTTTTTTCTCTAGATGACATTTATGTTGAGACGATTTGAACTTATAAGCGCATGGAACAATATAGAACACTATAGAATAAATTATTCCATCATTCTTCAATACAGGAAGTTAAAACGTTGCCTCGCGATACAATACGTTTGTGACCCATAAAAAGATTTAAAAAAGTTATCTTTAAAACGCAAATTTACTAGGAAGTTTCAGATATAGATCTGCAATAACACCAGAGGCCGCGATCTGCTGCGCCCTCCACTCGTTAAGGCAATTAGACAAGTTAAATGAATTCAAAACGAAAATCAAAAACGTTATCTTCAAAATTAGTTAATTAATTAATTAAATAATTGCGCGTGGGGTGGGCCGGGAGGGGGGAGGGGAGGGGTATGAATTGGAATACGGGGGGAGGACTGGGGGGGGGGTGGGACACGAGGGGAAAACGTTTGCGCATGCGTGCACTTCAGCACGTTTTCTAAGAATTTTGAAGAGTTTTTCATATCAAACTTTCCACATAGAAAAGTTGTCCTTCCGCTCGAGACGTTTCTTTTACCATATAAGGAATGTACTTACCATATTTGGAAATTGGAATATAATTTTCTTCACTAAATAGGCGAATTTCTGGCTCAAAACTGCTCAAATTTACAGTAAATCGAGTGAAAACATCACTAACTAGACAGCCATCTTGGTTTTGGCCGAAAAAGGACTGGAAATGTGTAGGGGAGGGGAGCGTGGTTTGTCACCACAGGAAGCCCGCGAACGACAATAATTGTTTGATATGGTGAGAAAATAAATGTTTGTTTTCTCCAAGTAAACGAAAAATTTCGCGAGTATACTTTTGTCAGACTAAGATACTGTATTAAATAACACAATATGAAAGAATTAGCCTTAAGTTTCAAGCATGTACACTAAGTTTTGTCATTTTGTGAAGTCCAATTTATCAGGCATGTTTGAAAGTCAAATTTACTTGTGTTTTGACTAATTTGCATACGGATTCAGAACATGCGCAGACGTTTTTCACTCGTGTCGGGGGTGGGAGGGCTTTTATAGAAATTTAGCCCTTATAAAATATGGTTTAAATAAGGGAATGAATTTATCATTCTTAATCTATGTGTCAAGTCCATGTTATGTCTATTATAATTATGCTACTGTAAATTTACTGTTATGTTATATCAGGACTCTATTTAAACTAATCTTTCTAAACTACATGTGCCTATTTAAATATTGACTTAAATAAAATAAAATCTAAAAAAATTTAGAATGTGCGATGAATAATGCATGGGAGTCAAATACCTTTCGAATAGGTTTGCAAAGTGGCATTATCTTATGCTATCTCTACCAAAATATTGCTTTTTTCTCACTCATTTGACTTTTATCATCTCATGAGAAAAGTGAGACCATTGATGATAATACACTAGCTATAGAAAGTGTGCAAGGGATTCTGGTAGTGGTAGTATCTGACTATGCATGATGAATGTGGTCCTATTTAGCTGCATGCAACATAATAAGCTGAATTACCAACCTGCTTGTTTAGTTGTAAATACCAGCTTGCTCCATTCACTGTCCCCAATTCTACTTGACGCCTTTACTCTAACTGTATAGTTAGTGTAAGGTTTTAAGTCTGTAAGGTTATAAGCACTTAGATTTGTGTTGAATTTTTGCTTCCCATCAACTTCGATTGAGTATTTTGTGATGTTTCCTTGATCTGCTGTTCTATTTGGCTGCATTATTATTATAAGGGCTGATCGTGAAGAGTTCTGTATTTCGATGATAGGTGGGTTGGGTACTCCTGCATATATATAAAAGAATGAATAAATACATCTTCTTAAGCATTACTCTTTAAAAAAAAAAAACAAGAAAAAAATATTTTATTTTCAAATTTGCCTCAATTTTATCTAGAACTAAAACAGTGGCAGAACGTGATCAGACAGATCCAGGATAATCGATTTTATGAATTCTTATCGAAAAAAAAGTTTTATGAGCAATGTGTAGTTTCAAAAATTATCCATACCCCCCTCACGGAGGAATTTTTTTAAGACACCCCCTACCCCCCAGAAATTCCAATTTTCTTCCATACAAACTCTGTAATTTTTGTTCTTTCTCTGACCCCCCTACTCTTCGGAAATTCCAAATTCCTCTGTGGGGTGGGGATGGATGATTTCTGGAACTACACAATGTATGATAATACTCGTGTTCTGGTATTGTGGCCCGTCAAGTTCATTAAATTTAGATGCGCACGCAACCTTGAGAAAACGGTCTGTTGACATTGCTCATTCTCTTTTCATCGACTCAAAAAGACGTTGTTCATAGAAAAGTAACAAATCATTCACCATCCATCAGCAGCGAAGCTGGGGGTGCCCTAGCCCTAAGGAGGTGTGGTACTCAGCACCTCCACTTTTTGATTTGAGGATAAACTTAGTCTTCGCATTCCATAGACGAAAGTTATGTAATTAGGCATACATGAACAACGTAAAATACAAAAACATAGTAAAAAGTTCAAAGAAGTGAATGACCTATGATTAGTCGATTTTGAGTCTTTCGTCCAAAAATTTAATATACTGTTTACCAGATGAAAAGGATATTAATGTTTTTTCAGGCGAATCTGTACCCATCCTTGATAGTTCAAGTGTTACTAATAATATATAAATTTAGAGGCACTACCTAAAAGCGGAGCTCACAATGGCTGACTTTGCAGCTAATTCGAGTTGGATTGAAAAAAAAAAAATTAATCTTTTTTGAGTTGGATTGGAAAAAAAAAAAAAAATCTTTTTTGAATTTTTTTTAGTTGTTTCATTGCAAAATCCTTAAAATATTAGCTAACTTTTATCTAAGATGAGATGGCTGCCATTTTTTCCCTCGATTTGCATCAAATTTTCCTCAAAATTTTTCGTCACAATTATCTGTCATCTTATTGGCTAAAATATATTGTTTATTATCCAATCAAAAGTGAAAATTCCGTTTGTAATTTGCACTGTGTCACACTTTTCTGCACTGAATTACACTTTTTTTTGCACTGCATTACGTTTGAAGAACACTGCTCTAAGCCAATCAGAATTGAGTATCTTTTTCATGTATGTTATTACGTACCTAATAGCACTGTGACCTTTCCCCTGCTTAGGTATTTTCTGTAGGAGCCATAATCAACATAACACAGGTACTCTAAACTGCTGCAACGTCTTCTCTGTGAGTTCACCTCTCCACAAGAATATTTGTCATAAACATCCTCAGCTGATGTGTAGTTTACACGTAGTGTTGATATAAGTATTGATCCTGTTCTTACTGTACCGTTAGAGTAACTTGTAATGTCTGTATCGTTGTGGTACCAATTGATGCTCAGTCCACGATCTGTTCTGCACGTCAAGTCTACATGTAATTCATTACTTGGATCAAGCTTTCTTTCGCCGATAAGGTGGGGCCTTGGTGGGACTATAATAAACAACAAATTGGCTCTTATTTTGTATGCTAATAAAAACTTATAAAAAGGAAAATTTAAACTGCATAGTTTGAAGCAGCTCAGTCTTGTCTGTATATGTAATAATGATTTAAATCAAAATTATTTTGACGACTGATTAGAATGTCATTTGATACTGAAAGATGAAAAAAATCTTTCAACAAAGTTTTGTTAGTTGTAAGAGAAAAACTTTCAGATTTTGTGGATACTCTGAAACAGCCAGGGCACAGCTAACTAGGTCTACTCTGGTTCCTTACCACACGTCAGATAACCTAGTAAGGAAAGCTAGTAAGATCGCTTTATAGACTGCCTTAAAATTCCCCCTTGGTCCGGTATTTGACGACATTATTAAGCAGGTCAATAAGAAGACACATACGCGTACTGATAGTTATACCTGGTTTTTTGATTCCATAAAGCTCTACTCTGAGTGCATAAGCTATATTTTTCTTGAGAGGATAGAACCGTATTTTCCTGGCAGTTAGAGGAATGGAGAAGTGATGCTTGATGATACTTGATTTGTCTCGGTTACCAGTGAATATCTTAGAATAAAAAATCGTTGAACGCAATTGTTAACTTATACTCTGGATTACAAGTACGAGTATTACTCCCCCAGATACATGCGTTCATATATTTGTATTTCTTTTTCATCCGAATAAATCCCACGCCCAGGAATACAAGTCCCCTTGCCAAAGCGTTCGTCCTCCTTGCCAAACACTCACACATACTACATTCACTACTTCCTACTTCAGGGAGGAAAAAGTCGTCTGGACAGGAGAAACAACTCCTAGAAAGGAAGACCTAAGAAACTCCCTCATAAGTTGGTCTTAAAAGTTGAGTTTAATTACTTATTTGCAAAATAATCGCAAATGAAACAAACCTGTTCATTGTTCGAAGATATGTTTTTTACAAAATGCCATTTGTCATTATATAAGTTCCAACTTATATTGAACTTTCTTGTCCTCTCGTGACCGTTTGGGTCACCTTGTGTAGCCACAGCACACACGTAGTAAATCTCTCTAAGGTCTATTTGTAACCATGGGTTGGTATCATCGTCACGTGGTCTCCATGAACTGTTACCAAGGAGCCTGGCTTTGGCTGCAGACCTCGTGTCGCTATAATTAGTACTTGCCGTTAATCTATCGTTTGGTATCTCTCTGCCTATCGCTTTTCTTGTACAGACTAAGGCTATGAATAAAGAATTTAAATTTAAATTAAAATATATATGAAAGAAAGCGCTGTTACAAACAATGAAAATCTAAGTGGTTGTCGCTTACATTTAGCATACACTTCAACCTCACATAGACTAAGGGGTTTAATGTTCAATTTGGATGCAGGTTCTTTGAAGAATATTGATAAGTAACGTCCCCGCACGGCCGACTGACAGATGATCCAAACACCCTGGTCCAATAATTCTTGTAAAGGTAGACAACGTTCATTGTTTGATCCACCGTCTATCTTAGAATTCCCTATATAAAGAATGAACAAAAGTTTAGAAAAGTCTGCTAAATTAAAATTGAGTAAAGAAAGTATACGTAAATTGCGATCTTACAATAAATTTAAGATCGGTCGTTTATTCATTTAGAGAAGTGACACAACACGTACCAATTCGAACCTGAAGGTCATAGCGGTGACGTCTAAAGTAGGTGAAGACATGAATCTTGTATGCAGGTATGGTTTGCCCAAAATCAACCATCCACCATGGATTATGCTCATTGCGGTCAGTACTTGTACAATTCATATGGGAATCAGTAACAGAATTATAGCCATCAACGGCGGTTTCGGCCGAACCAAGAAAACCTTTATTTTGGCCTGATTGCGATGCAGATTTTTGAAAAGCAACATTTGCTGAATGATACAAAACAAATGATTACATATTTTGGCATAACTCACATTCTCGTACCCAGAAACTGTGTTTCTTCTGGCCTGCGGCGAAGAACGAGGGCTCTGGCATGCGTTCAAAGACTTTGATCGGCAGTAAACACAGAACTCTGTTTGAAAGCAGGTTTTTATTAATTATATTTAACTTCCGGTAAACTACGCGTGCGCCAAAAAATGGGTTATGCCAGAGCCCTCGTTTTTCGCCGCAGGCCAGAAGAAACGCAAGCTCCGGGTACGAGATTGCATAACTCATGGCCAGAAATTCCGAATGGAGGTCCTGCGCACTAGCTTCACTAGACCTTTAAAGACAAGGTTATGAATAAATAAGGTTTTGTAGATTTTTCTCGTTGCTTAAGAGGCTGTCTCCGTAAAAACCAGCAGCAGTAAGGGGGACTCGCGGTCACCCCTCGGAATTACACGGATATTCCCCGTGCTCACGTAACGGCGTCCGAGTCGGGTATTACCCGCGCGCTGATTCCCTTACTGCTGATGGGTACCGTAAATGGAGGTTAAGATATTTTGTTGGATATACGATGCATGAATGTAAAAAGTTCACCAATGACTTCTGTATAATTTGCCTAAGATCCAAAGTTAACATACCCAAGCCCAAGGGTTTCTGGTGTTGTGGTAAGAAAATGCAAATAGAAGACGACACGTCAGCGCAGTGTTACGAATGTGGTAAGAATATTCGTAATGCCGTACCAAATGCTACCAGAGAGCAGTATTACGCCAATGGAGGTCGTAAGAAAACGCCATATAAGAGAATAAAATACTTCAGGGACTGGATGAGTCATATCCAAGGTTTACATCCGATATATTTAAGCGACGAAGTAAAGAAGAAAATCATAGACCATTTAGAAGAGCCAACCCCACAAAGTCTACGGAAAACGTTGAAAAAATTAAAGCTAGGGAAATATTACAAAGCTATTCCCTATCTTTTGTCTGAAATTACCGGTAAGTCTATTCCTGAGGTTTCTGATATGAGCAGAGCCGAGTGGATGTTTTGTCGGCTGGATAAGGATATTCCTTATTATCCTGACGTAATTTACAAAATATTTTACAAAATAGACCCCAACCACCCCCTGTTAGGATGGATTCCGAGAAAATAAAAATGCAAAACTGGCGTTTATTTTGCCAGAAACCCCACTGGGGAATGCATCGCGCAGAACACCAAGCTATCCCCAGTGGGGTTTTTTGCATTTTGGGCTTACGGGGCTTATTTCATCCCGCGCCAGAGGCCCTCTAGTACATACACATATGTCTTTCTTACGACCCACCAGAGGGTGAACTCCGGACAGCGTCCCGAGACACCCCCTGACTTTTCCAATCGCGAAACCCCCCATCGCGGGGTTGAATCGCACTTTCTACCCCTCCCCCCACGGTTGCTGTGAGTGGGGGAGGCTTTTTTTTCACTCACAGCAACCGGTCCAAATGCATCTACAGCGAGGCTCGAACTCGGGGCTTTAGGCCTCCCCAGCTCCAAAGTCCACGATCACAAGCGAACGCCAGACACATCTGGACGCTTATGTATGTGAAAATTATTATATTTAATCTGCATATTTTCCAGACTGACGTTCGATATGTAAATAGAATCCCGTCACGCTCTTTTCGAAGCAGATGTTTACTGAGCAAGCTTTCTTTGAAGCTCTTCTTTTGCCTCCTGGTAGATCTTTTTGCGAGATTCCTCGGAAAGATCTTTTACGACTGTTTTTTTATTTCTTATGTCCGTCTTTAATTTCTCGTACTTGTCTTCTTCGGCCAGAATAAGCGAGAATTCTACGTCGTCTATCTTTCTGTCACGCAAAGCCTTTGAGACAAGATCGGTAATTGTATTTACTTTAGCCCTTGACAGAGCTATTGTCGTGTCATGCTTGGATATTTTGCTTGACAACTGTTTCATAATACCCGTAGCAACAGCAGAAATAATACCACAGGCTACCCCAACGCCGGCCAAAGGAACTCCAACGATTATTCCCGGTCCGGTAAGCGAAGTAGCAACGCCGGAGCCCGTTAACACAACAGAAATGGATCCTGAAGTTATCGCAATCTTATGTAGCGTACTCCGGGCTCTGACGTACTTTTTTCGGACTTTTTCGTAGTGTTTTGCCTGCCCTTCCAAGTAAGCCAGGATTAAATTTGCTTTGTTGAGCCTAAAGTTTTCCGCGTTTAATTCGTTAGGTTCCTTAGGAAGTTCAGGATAAAGTGGAGGTGCTGATGGTATAACATCCATTATATATACTAATGTACGACGCTTTTGGGAATGATATTGAGGAGCAGCCACATCACGACAACTGGAGGGCCTTTAGGAAGATGTTTCCGCATGCAGACCCTAGTAAGTTCGAAAGGAGACCCGATGGGATTTATTACCAAGGCTCCAGGATGTACAGCAATGAGGACTTAAAGCCAAAGCCGGTACCCAAGCCTACGCCGGTGCATCAGGAAGCTCCGCCTAATTTTCCAAGGAATCTATTAATGACCAAGGAAGATTATCCATTTTACGACGCTGAAGGTGGTGTAAACAACTTCGAAAAATTGGTAACGCACCTGAAGATTTCAGTGGGTAAACAATCATCTAACATAGTAGTAAGAAATATCTATAAGAATACGATGTTTAGTAGAGTGTACAGAATCCCATTTTCCCGGCAACCACTTTCGGCTACCTTTTTTTGTGTTCCAAAAGATGTGCATTGCTGTCCCAAAAGATGTGCATTGCTGTCCCAAAAGATGTGCATTGCTGTCCCAAAAGATGTGCATTGCTGTCCCGAAAGATGTGCATTGCGTGTCCCATAGAAGAGTGTATGGATTGTCAGTGCCTCGACTACCTTTTCTCGCGTCCCAAAAGGTGTCGATCCGGATATCCCCCGTAGAATGTCGACAATAAGGTTAAATCTTTGTTAAGTATGTGTGGAAACTATTTCAAAGAGTGTCTTAGAATGTCGACAATAAGGTTAAATCTTTGTTAAGTATGTGTGGAAACTATTTCAAAGAGTGTCTTAGAATGTCGACAATAAGGTTAAATCTTTGTTAAGTATGTGTGGAAACTATTCCAAAGAGTGTCTATAGAAGGTAGAGGCGATTCGCCTCCCCTTCCAACTTGCGACCAACCAGGACCACATTCGTAGTAGTAGCCAAAAACCTTCTGCTCCTAGATATAGACATGGACTCCCAAAAGAGTATTTCGGTTACATTGCAAGAAATGGGCATACGTGCAAAGAGCAGAGTGTTGGCGCATTTGCTGCTGGACAATGCATGCGACGGGAACTTGCTGCCGGACATATCCAAATGCGACTACCTACGCAACAACGAAGGTACTACCAGTTTGCAGCCGCTGGAAGGATTGCCGCCATTCGTAGACGACATATTCGTATATGGTTTCGTTGCGGAAGAGAATTTGTATGGCAAGAAGCTGCTCTGCAGAAATGCAAAGACAATAGTTGCGCAGATATCTACGGCAGCAACAGTGGCATTTGGTGGGTTTCTGCCCACGAGTATCGTACATACCTGCAAGCAGGGAAAGATCGTAGAAAACATCGTAAAGATAGAAGAGCGCTCCAATGCCAAAGGCAAATGGTATGGAATACACAACACAGATCCTGCTGGATACTTCGTGGCCAAAGTAGACACTTCGGAGCTGCAAATAGAAGATGTCGGGGAAAACGTACGCAAATTCTCCATGGCTTTGTATGGGCAAGGATATGGCATCTACTCCGTGGACTACACACAGGATTTCTCCGGTACTTTGGACAGAGCTGCATTGGTGCGCAGACTGCGGCAAATGGGCTACAAAGAACAAGGAGAGGTTGGTTGGCGCAATGGTACCATTTTGGACAATACGCATGCCGTCGGGAACCATGTTTGTACTTGGATGGAAGACGGAAAGAGAACCAAAATATACAACAAGATAGTGTCGAACTTCGAGGCCGGAGAAGTGCAAAACCCAGTAGGAGCAAAGTTGGCAGAGTACGTGGATTGCCCCAACGACCATTTGCGTAGAACATTCCTACGCCCAGACGTGCAAAAAAGAGGATGCACCAGAGTGGAAATATCACTCTATGGCAAAGATTTCTCCAAAGAACACACCAATGCTATCGTGGAAACACTAGAACCTTTGCAGGACATATTCGTAGTACAGCCACCCAAAAACATGTGGTTGGCACTTGCCGAACATTTGGACAGGTGTTTGTGTATTTGCTGCGAGGAGACGAAAGAAATATTCCTAGCTTGGTACTGTAATTTGGAAACCAGACGCATAGCCGGAGTGCGAGTTCGTGGCAACGACAAATGGGAACGATGTGTACTTTGGACCATAGCAGAGTTTGGCCTGCGCAAATGCCCCATATTTCGCATAGATGTGCTTGGTATGGAACCTGTGGAAATAGCTCCGCTGCGCTGCTACACAAAAAACTCGCCTACGGTATTGGCGGAGTCCAAATTCCCCACCCGAGTGCATACAAATGCCCCTGCCATTGCCACAATGCTGCCTCCGACGGAACACGTAGAGTGGATATGGCGTACGAAGAAGGCGCAAAGAATAGGAGTAGAAAAGAGTCTCTTCGGAATACTGGAAGTACCTACGGACCGCAGGATCTCCTTCCTATCCAAAAGGAAACGACAACAAAGATTGGAAGACATACGAGACGATTTGGAAGGCGACGAGTGGGTAGAAGCCACGCAGAGATACCACGCGGAGCTGTCGGAACAAAAGCAAAACATCCTGCGGCAGAAGGAAGAGGACAGAAAAAGAATAGAAAAAGAATTGGAGAAATACAGGAAAACATTGGATAGGATTTCCAAAAGAACAGACAATCTGCGTAGATTGTTCTTTGGAAAAGAAAGCTCGTTTGGTCCAGAGACGCCCAGAGCCAAAGTGCATAGGATGGACCAAATACCCGCAGGAGACTACAAAATACTAGGATATGCGATCCCCAGAGACTTGGATGCTGGCTGGTCGGCAAGGGGGCACCGAGTAGTATTGCGGAGGAATAGAGAAACGTCTGTGGCATGGGCCACGGAAGCCCTATTGGAGGCATTTGCAGCTGGAAAGTTCGAAGCAAACGGCAACATACGCACTGCCATACCAGGAGAAGAAATATTGCTAGAGTGGAAAAATGGCATAGCAACTGTCTTCGTACCGGAAGGACCAGGCTTGGACACATACCACGAGTTGGCCAGAAAAATAGACCACAAAATGCCGCAGAATCCAGGAAAGCTACTGGAAGTTCCAGCGCCACCGAACAAAGAATGTACGCAGGCTTTGCGCATGCAGCCGGGCGAATACCAATGCTGGCGCTACGCAAAAGCCACATACAGAAAAAAAGAAAGGACAATACTGTTCCTTTCCGAGCTATGTTCGGAGTGCGTATTGGAGGGCTGCACGGTAGAACATGCAACCACTCCGGTCTGGGGACACTTCTTGGACGAGCAAAAGATAGACTGGACATCTCCAGCGCCTTTGTATTGCAAAATAGGCAGAGAAAAGACTACCAAAGCAAAGAAGAAAGACAGAATAGTGCACGTCTCCGCAAAGGGTGTCGATCTGGTAGACGCCCTTTCTACTCCATCTCCGGAATCTTAGAAGGCCTCTGTGGCCGTTCGTAGTAGACAACCTTTTCCACTGGTTGTTGCATGCGCGCCCAAAGCAATGCTCCAATGCCAAAGATGGCAAATACTATATTCCCGGCTATTTGCCAGTCTATCTTCGTGGATATTTCCTCCACTTCGTCCTCTAGGTTTTCCTCGCTGTAGTAGCCATCCTCGTCGCTACCAGGTGGTTGTATCTTGGACGACAGCTCCGCACGAAGCTTTTCTAGATCGTCCACGCGGTCTAGCAATTCTTTTTTTGTGGTTGCAAGTTCGGCCAGCAATTCCTCCTTTGCTTTTCCTAGGTCGTCCAAAACAATGGCAAAAGAATCCTGCACCTCTAGAAAATGCTTCTGCAAATCTGTCGTAGGTGGCGTTTCTGGAATTGCAACCTCTACGCCATTCTCTCGCTCTATCCTGCGTATTTTGGGAATACCCACACCATACTTCTTGGCTACCTTTTGTAGCCCCATTCCATTCTTCCTGTCTTCCAAAAGGTCTGCGATCTCCTCTTTGGATAGTATCTTGGGTGTGGCCATATATGTAGGTAGATACGGAACATACCCTATGTTTGTCCATGGAATACCCTATGGATCCATATGGTAGATACCTGTTTGTCCACAGATATAGCATGTATCTGTACATAGCCATAGGCATAGCTGGATACATGCTAGGAAAACAGCGCACGATAGAAATCCTTTTGGATGTGGTAGGTGGCTTGTACAGAGCGCAGGAGACAATAGGCAACATTCGAATTCCGGGCTACGTAGCTGCACCATTGCGCGTGGCCCTACAAAGAAGGTAGAAGGGGCCTCCATTCTCTTCGGGCAAACTATTCCAAAGAGTGTCTTAGAATGTCGACAATAAGGTTAAATCTTTGTTAAGGATACCTGGAAACTATTCCAAAGAGTGTCTCAGAATGTCGACAATAAGGTTAAATCTTTGTTAAGGATACCTGGAAACTATTCCAAAGAGTGTCTCAGAATGTTAACAATTAAGGTTAAATCTTTGTTAAGACACTCTTTGAAATAGTTTCCATATATACTTAACAAAGATTTAACCTTAATTGTTAACATTCTGAGACACTCTTTTGGAACACACATACGCATCTTTTGGAACATGGATCTACATCTTTTGGGGACACACATACGCATCTTTTGGAACACGCAAAGACACTCTTTTGGGGACACCAAAAAAAGGTAGTCGTGTCGAGGCACTGACACTCTTCTATTTTGGGAAGCGTCGCAAACCACGACACAGACATCTTTTGGGACAGCAATGCACATCTTTTGGAACACAAAAAAAGGTAGCCGGCCGGGAAAATGGGATTCTGTACACTCTAACATACTTAACAAAGATTTAACCTTATTGTCGACATTCTAAGACACTCTTTGAAATAGTTTCCACACATACTTAACAAAGATTTAACCTTATTGTCGACATTCTACGGGGGATATCCGGATCGACACCTTTTGAGGCACTGACAATCCATACACTCTTCTATGGGACACGCAATGCACATCTTTCGGGACAGCAATGCACATCTTTTGGGACAGCAATGCACATCTTTTGGGACAGCAATGCACATCTTTTGGGACAGCAATGCACATCTTTTGGAACACAAAAAAAGGTAGCCGAAAGTGGTTGCCGGGAAAATGGGATTCTGTACACTCTACTAATTGTCTCGTCCGTATCGCCCTCCATAAACGTTGTAAAGGCAAAGTCAGCATCCAGGCGATCCAACACCTGAGTTCTCAGTTTGCGCACAGTTTTATTTCTAATGCTCGTGATGGCGTCCATCTATATGTAAAGGATATTTTAACCTCCATTTACGGTACCCATCAGCAGTAAGGGAATCAGCGCGCGGGTAATACCCGACTCGGACGCTGTTACGTGAGCACGGGGAATATCCGTGTAATTCCGAGGGGTGACCGCGAGTCCCCCTTACTGCTGCTAAACCTTTAGGGTGAAAAAAGCAGATTTCTTTCAAACTTTTTGTGTGAGTGTGCCATTCCAAGGTTATTTCCAAAACACGTTTTGTTTAGTGTGATTTTAGAAAACAGTATTGGAATCGTAAGACTGATTTCACAACATGCCTCAACTGTAAGGTAAAATGCTGTATAATGTCATAAAATACAATGATAAGTTCACTCGAAATAAATAACTGTAAATTATTTGCACGATGCACAAACATCAATCGATGAACAAATCACTAGATTATTTGTTCATATTTTGGTTACAACCAAAAAGAAATCCAAATAATCTAGATAAACATGCCTTTGAAAACGAGTCATCATCTGCAGTTCGATACAACTGTAATGTTGATACATTTAGGCCCAGAAGTATCCATTTTTAGTCTTCAATTTCATCTTCAATGAAGTCTTTGAATATAGTAACATACTAAAACATTATTCTACTAGCTTTTATCGAGGATATTAGTTTTAAAAAACTGCCTCCTTATTTTCGTGAGTTCATCTTGTAGTTACTCTTTTCTAGTAAATTAGTAGTGGAAGCCGTTGACCAGCAAAATAGAGCACAGGTCACACGTCACACCACAGGAAGCATGAAAACAAACACTCGACATATTCAAACTTTTACTCTTCCGTACTGGTTTGACAGCTGAATCTACTACTGGATTACTAAACATCTTTTAAAAACTTCTCATATGCATGTCATTTTGAAAGACACGATATGGAATTGTCATATAACTGTTGTTATCCTGGTAACAAAAAAGCAATAACCTATGGCAAGCCAAACAGGACAAAAGTATGGTGAGATCAAAATCACATGTTGAGAATAATGAATCACTGTACGAGTCTCTGCGTTCCATTGTTAACCATTTTGTTTATTATAAACTAAAGTGCAGTGTATATCTTTTAACCCCCTTTTGACTCGACTTCTTTATTTGGTGTGCCCCAGCCCCCTTCCTCCCTCCGTCTTGAACCTGCTTTTGTAAACGACCCTCTTTCAGGTTAGTAAATGAACGGCCTCTAAAGCATCAATGGTTATATCGTTATGTGAAAATTAGATATTTTAGAGTATTATGAAAAGGCAGATGGGAATTAATCGTATTACCTTGACCATATACTTCAACTTCACACAAAGAAAGTTGTCCTTCTTTCGAATACTCTTGTCTTATAATAACATATCTTCCATTCATTGGCGGGTTACATACGATGGTTATACTGCCTGCTGGTATTATACCATACTGATCACCACACCTGCCATTAAAGGTATGGTAAGTGTCATCGTGACCTGAGAAAATAAATAGGTTTTGATTTTTCTTTTTTGCCATCTTGTAAAAGACTGGATCTTTGAGAGATGAAGAAAATGCAATGGTAAAAGTGGAGAAGGTACAAGATATATTATATCAACGAACAAAACTGCTCGACCTTGTCAATTAAAGAAATGTAGGTACTCTTCTTACCAATGCGAAGCTCAAATCTATAATTCCACAAACGAAGGCCCCATACAGGATGTGTTCTGGTGAACACTGAAACCTCTTCTACCTCCACGCTCATACCCAGATCAACACGCCACCACTGAAAGTAAACTGTTTTATCACAATGTGTACAGGAGCCACCCAACCAATTACCATCACGATTACCATCAATAGCCCTTGAAGCAGTCCCATCCTCACTGGTCGTAGATTGTTTCGCCGTTTTATTGAATGCCAGGTTTTCTGTATATTAAAGATACATACTTTATTGTAAATATGTATTCATTTCTTTAGAGAGGTTTCATTTTATGGGCTTCATCAACTAGCCCGCGAGCGCTCTTTCCGTGTGTTGGTGGTCGTGGTCGTGGTCGTGGTCGTGTCGTGGTCGTGGTCGTGGTCGTGGTCGTGGTCGTGGTCGTGGTCGTGGTCGTGGTCGTGGTCGTGGTCGTGGTCGTGGTCGTGGTCGTGGTCGTGGTCGTGGTCGTGGTCGTGGTCGTGGTCGTGGTCGTGGTCGTGGTCGTGGTCGTGGTCGTGGTCGTGGTCGTGGTCGTGGTCGTGGTCGTGGTCGTGGTCCGTGGTCGTGGGTCGTGGTCGTGGTCGTGGTCGTGGTCGTGGTTCGTGGTCGTGGTCGTGGTCGTGTCGTGGTCGTGGTCGTGGTCGTGGTCGTGGTCGTGGTCGTGGTCGTGGTCGTGGTCGTGGTCGTGGTCGTGGTCGTGGTCGTGGTCGTGGTCGTGGTCGTGGTCGTGGTCGTGGTCGTGGTCGTGGTCGTGGTCGTGGTCGTGGTCGTGGTCGTGGTCGTGGTCGTGGTCGTGGTCGTGTCGTGGTCGTGGTCGTGGTCGTGGTCGTGGTCGTGGTCGTGGTCGTGGTCGTGGTCGTGGTCGTGGTCGTGTCGTGGTCGTGGTCGTGGTCGTGGTCGTGGTCGTGGTTGTGGTTGTGGTTGTGATCAAAACAGCAAACAGAAAGAGCGCTCGTGCGCTAGTTGATGACGCACGGAAGAAGGGTAGAGCAAAGTTTGAATTGCATCCGATTTCTAAAAAAAGCCCAACAGGGAATTTACATGGCGAGCGCCATATGAGAAATTTCCCTCTCTTATTTATGCTCTCTGGAAAATATGATAGAAATTTCGTATTAGTAAACTACATATTTCTTTAAGCAAAAACTTTGCCTTTTTCTTATCTTACAACATAGTAATCATGAAACTCAACATGGAAAGAAAAACCTGAACTTTGACGTTTACATATGAAAATAATATTGATAACAAGAATTTTAAATGAAACTCAAACGACACACCTGACTGTATTTGTACTCCATATATCTCAGCTCTCATACAGACAGCCCCGTTGTGCACTATGGGTAGGATACGTAAATATCTGGCAATGATTCCTTGGTACAGAACCTGCTTCACGATCCCAGAATTATCAACATTACCATGAAATGTCTGAAAACAAAATTTAAAACAAAACGTTAATCTGAAATTTCAATAAAAATGGTAGTTATTGCTTAATGATAGTGATTGTCCCGGTTACTGTATTATTTAATTTGTTAAGTCAACTATAAATAAAAAGCGCTTTTTTGCAAAGATTTTGACAAACGTTTTTCTTCAGGGCCCAGGCAGACGAAAAATGATGGCGGTGGTGGCGGTGGTGGCGGTGGTGGCGGTGGTGGCGGTGGTGGCGGTGGTGGCGGTGGTGGCGGTGGTGGCGGTGGTGGCGGTGGTGGTGGTGGTGGTGGTCATATGGAGGAAGTGGTGGTGGTGGCAGTGTTGATAAGGATGAAGATGATTGTGGTTGTGGTGTTGAGGATGATAATGATACAATGACAATAGCTACCTGATGTATATTGCTGTTCTCCTTGTATGGATGATAAGTCTTCCCATCTTTAGAATAATCAAGCTGAAAAGTCTTGACCCATCGTTTTGTCTGGTGGTCACCCTGTGTTGACACAGCACAGATGATGTTTGGTGTCCCTAAGTCAATCTGTAGATAAGGGTTAGGTTTACTTCCAATAGCACACCACGATGGTCCATTAGTGTAGTTTAGTCTGGCCTGATCACCTGCTGTCCCTGAAGATGCTGTAATCTTGTCAGTTGGTATGACGTTATTTTGCATGCCAAGAGCATTATCCTCACAGTCCAAACCTGCATAAGTTAATCACGTGATAATTTGTTCATAAATGTTATTCTTAATGTATTTAAACTTCTAATTTTGTCGATACCCTAAAGGCCGGTTTAGACGGTACGATTTTCGCCTACAACTATCGTATACAACACGCTCGCGCCATCCTACAACTGGAGTCGTAGCGTGTAAATAAAGCCTACAACTCGCCTACGACAGACGCGAGCGTTCTGTATACGACAGTCGTAGGCGAAAATCGTACCGTCTAAACAGGCCTTTATAATGTCAGGACACGGGTAACTCACAGTTCGAATTCGAATTTAGTATGTTAGATTATGCGGAGGGAGAAAAGCCGGAGAACCTGGTTTTTACTTTTAGACGTTATTTTTATGAATTTTCTATTCCTGTTCCTTTTCCTCTTATTGTTCTAATTTGAACAGATACTTTCTTCACAGAACGGAAATCATCGTTGAAAAAATGTTATACAACCTATAATAGAAAATCCATACATTTTGTCGCTTAGCAAGCCACCGTGAGAAAGACTGATTCAACTTGAAAATATATAAGTGTGGAAATCATTATCATATTCGAATAACAACCGATGTCTTGTGACGTTCTGGCATCCAATTATAAACTTGTCACAGGCCCATTATATTGAATCACTTCTATTTAGTTTGAGGAATCTAGGAATGTACGCTGGATTTCTACATGATTAATTCAACAAGTAGACGCGATTATCCATTTTCTCGATAAACAGAACAAGGAAATAAACTTTAGGTGTGAATTATGATCCGCGACAACAACAGTTGTTCTCTTCACAGTTCCCTACGCCATCTTGAAAGGTAGCCATGCCTTTGCATTCAAGCGAGACAAACGGTGAGCTTGCAATGACAGAGACATGTGAATAATTGTCTAAGGTGTTAAAAAAGGTCTCTATCATTGCAAGCTCACAGTTTGTCTCGCTTCGATGCAAAGGCACGGGTACCTTTCAAGATGGCGCAGGGAAATGTAAAAGGGACATTTGACATTACTCTGTCAAACCTCACTGAAAACTGGATGATAAAATAGGACTTACCAAATACATGTCCACCATGAATCATGTACATAAAAACCACTAGCCAGTGAATCCCTGCCATCATTAGTGCATGTATTCTGAAAGAATAATATATCAAACAGGCCCCTTAGTTTGAGGTTACCTCTATGGACAAATAAATTAAGACTTAATATGGTTTCAGTTTGGTGGCGAATTGGTTGTTTCTTTTTGGATCATCCTACCGAAAATGAAATGTCAAGTAATGCTGTTACGAACCCGATTTGGTTCTATTATTGGAATATTTTCAAAATAATTCATGCTACCTTATTTAATATTCGATAAACAATTTATTCATTAATAGTAATAATAATGAAGATAAAAATAATAATAGTAATAGTAAATTGATTAATGATTAATCGATCTTGTGTTCAGATAGTATCGCGTTAGATACCAATAACATAAGACAACTGTTAAAATATATGCGAAAACGTTGATAGTCATGTTTGTCAATGTTCCAACTCGATTTTTAATTCTTTGCCAACTTTAAATTCTATGCGCTATTTCCTGCCTGTACAGTTACAACTTGGACAAAATCAGCATTGATCTTTCATACGATAATAAGTAATTTCTTGTGTGATGGTTTGCCCATTTTAAGGTTATGATTGAATTAAGAAAAAGCTTTAAAACGAAACCTTTTGAAATAATAATACTAATGAGAAATATTTTTCATTTCATGTTATAAAAAGTTAATATCACTGATTAGAACCAATTTCTTATATGCTACCAATAGCTCACGACTTATTACTAGGAGATTATTACAAGGAGGACTTATTTAAGGAGATCAAATTAAGAAGATGGGTAAATAGATATTGATGATACACAGGTCATGGCTGTAAGTAGCAGATAAATGGAACCACAAAACCACCGGAAACCATGCATTCCATCCGACTGCGCGCGTGGTAAGATGTTTAGCAAATCGAGGTCCATTTTCTATGGCCTGTACTCTTATCGAACATGGAATGGCGTCAGCATTTGATCCAAACTTAATTGGAACTACGAGCTCAGCGTCTTGTGCCTTTATGAAGCGCTAATTACTCACCAATGTTCAGTAGGTCAATACCATCTGAATCATTCGAATCTTGATCGATTGTTTGGCAGTCAATAATACTTGTCTATGCTAATATAAGTTATCATGTACGCCTTCAGCAGCTTGATGCATCAAACATAGGAATATAAACAAGGTCTCATAAGCTTGTTTCGCTATGATCCAAGCATGTTGACTCTGTGTAGAAACTGTGTGGTGGAGCCTTAAGGCGAATAAGCGTCTCGAATGGTCATGACAGTACTAAATAAACTACAGAACTCGCTCTACAAAAATCATAACAGTTTCTAGTAGCTAGACATTTACCTATTTCATAAAACGTCATTGCCAAAGGCGATAGGCGAAAAGCAATAGGAAATAGATCATTCCGAGATCCAAGAAGAGCTGGAATATGACTTGTGTTTCTGCTTCTTCTGTATTCTCGTCAAGAACATGGACCTTTATAGTGTTGAGACTGATTCAATGTTGTTTGCAGTCGTCGAAACCACTTCCGTCTCGGAATGACCTATCGCCTATTATTATCACATAATAGTCAAGCAGACAGATGGTCGCAATACCCAAATAAACTACAGAACTGACGCTCTACAAAACATAACCGTTTCTTGATGTTATACATACATGTGCATAATAGTCAAACAGACACATGGCTGAAATGAAGAATAACGAAAATAAGATTCAGTACTTACTTTTGCTATGATCCAAGTATGTTGACTCTTTGTAACAATTGCACCGTGGATATTTAGAGCAAATGAGATCGGGTCACAATTCCTAAATAAGCTACAGAGCTCGCTCTACAAAACATAAACATTTCTAAAAGGTTTCCTCAGTAACACTTTCCTTCACAATGTAACGTATATTGTGATTTTCGTCAGACCGTAGCGTGAAACAGTTTCTAGTGGTTAGTGTATAATAATCAAATAGACACAAAACAAAACAATGGACAAGTAAAATCTACTGACCTTTATTAGTTTAGTAAGTCACGGTCTGAAACACCCTGGGCTCCAGAGGTTCTATTCGCTTTTCCCGGAATGCAATAACCTCTGGGCACCAGGGTAGGTCTGAAGAAAATCATCATAAACATGAGTCTGACTAAAAAAGCGCTTCAAGACAGCCAAGTTGTCGAGAGAACACAATAGTTTTCTTCTTTAGGAAATAAGATATATTTTTGCACAAAAAACAAACATCATATAATTATCCATAAAATACCTATATTTCTCCTTTATTTTCACATGTGAAAATATCGTTACCATGTGTATTTAAGCTATTAGTTTATAAATAAAAACTTTTTATAATGCTAAAAAGCTTGTTAAGTTGATTTTATGGATAATCATATAATAAACAGAATATTACATGGGCACTTGGAGATACGAAATTTATCTTCTCGTGTTGAAAATCTTTTCAACACTCGAAGATTTCGCATCTCCGCGCGCCCATGTAATATCCTCTATTTATTGAATGGTTCCTACCGTGTGATATGGATGCCACTAAACCTCTCAATACTACTCTTGGTGACGAACACAACTTCCTTATTGATTTGCATGTCTGAACACGTGCGCCGGGTAATTTGGTAAGGATATAGGGACACAGAGTTCAGAATAACATAATTTTGAATAAGAAAAGCTTCCTTACTTCCTTACCTTGCATGCTGATAATAGCGCCTATTAGTCTGGTAAAGATATTGGAACACGGAGTTCGAAATAACAGAATATTCAATAAATAAAAGAGATAAATGACCTAAAATAAGGGTTTTTTTAGTACCAATAAATCATTAGACAAACAAATTACGAGGTTTTACATTTATTGCAAAAAATACTTAATCTATTTCAAGATCAAGGTAAGCTGTTTCCTTATCGATTATACACATGGCTGTCCTTTCGAATTCAATTTGATTGGTTATTTTTATTTAAAGGCGAGGGATCTATTATAGGAGTGGGGGTGGAGAGGGAGGGGGGGAGGGTTGCTTTAATCAGCCCGAACCTCTACCCCTCAAGTATGTTCATGGGTTGCAAGCATTCATTGCAAGAGAGTCAAATAACAAAAACATAGCGGCCATCGTGGTGCCGCTAACGATGGATGCTAATGAGAAATCTTTTGTTAGATGGCACCAACATGGCCGCGATGATGTAACGTTCAAACGAAAAATTGATGATTCTTTTTTTTTTTTTTTTTTGGTATTTCAGGCGACAATTTGCCTTAGGTAATTTTAGAGGAAATCAAGCGTAAGATGATAAAAATTAAGTTAGCCCCAACCACTCCCACCGATGAATCAACATTTTGAAAACTGCTTACTCCGTCGCATAGGATTCTTGTTGATTCAAAGTTGTTTTATTTACAATTCAGCTAAAATCCAAATCTGTCTTATCCTGTTACAATGCCGTTTGTTTTCTCTCTCTCTCTCTCTCTCTCTCTCTCTCTCTCTCTCTCTCTCGTATACGTTGAGCCGGAAACATTGCCTGCAGCTGGAACAGTGTAACAGATAATAATCCACTTAAAACAACATCCGCTTGACATTTATACGTTTAAGTAGCCGATACCCTTTTAAAAATGAAAAAATGTATTATTACATAAACCCTGCTTTTTCAAGTTAAATAGATAATTTTAATTTACAATCGGCGTAATGTTTTTGCATTTAAGACTGTGTCATTCTCTTGAGAATAAGATCTGTTGATTCAGTCGTATGCGTATTCATGTGTCTTCTCGTGTGCAGCACTAAATAAAGAAATGATACTCTGAATGAAACGACACGTGGCCTGAAATGGGAAACATTACACCCAACAAGGTAATGATGTCTAGTATGCCCTTATTTTAACCATTGAAATTTGCATATTCGCTGAAGGATTCCAGGTAATCCATGACTACTTGAAAACAGAACTGGTATTGGATCTGAAGAAAAGAAAAGGGAAAATAAACCGATGATAAATTAATTTTATTAGAAACAAGACTTTGAGTATTGCGTGAACGAAAACGAAATTTTTTCTGTCAAACAAAATCGATAAATAAATAAATGTAATAAGAGGATTTAACAGTAACATTTCCACAGAGTGGCTCTTCATTCATTGAAATTCCAATTAGAATTTCCTAGAAGTTGATTTTTACGGAGGGAGGAAGGACAAACCCTCGAAGCACAGGAAATAACAGCTTTCCAACGTAACAACGTGCATTTGGAAAGCGTGTTCATTGCGGTTCGTAGCACATTGATCACGTTAAGTGAATATGTTTATCTTGTATATTCCCTTGTGAATATTTTAGTCGTATGACATTTAATTATTCAAATATACGCTAAGTATATGAGCTAGTGTGATACTAAATGTATTTCTCTCGCTTGTTGGACAGCCAACATTTGTATCCAAACTTATCCAAATTTACGTTACATCTACTTTAGATGGTCTAGCGCTGTCCACCAGGCACCCAGCACATTCACACTCCATTATGTTGTAGTATCATATACTAGCGATTTAATAGCGTTTGGTGCAAAGGGTAGGAATTGTGAACCAACAAGCAACTCTACTCACATACGACACCGAACCCAGCGGAACTCAAACCCAATTCATATTGAAGTAAAGCGAGCGCTCTCAGCGCTATGAGAGATTAATCAAGTGGGGAGGGTGGGATTAGAAGCAATATTATTATGACAACAAACTCACCGCAGTTTCCACAGCTCCAGGTCTCGATATTCTCAGTGCTTTCACAGTCTGGAAGACATCCACCATTTGTTCGGTTTTGACACGGTCGAGTAGAGACAGGATTGTACACAACGTACCACTACGACCAACACCGTCACTAAAACAAACATCAAAGGAAAAGAATTAAAAATAAATAAAGTTCTTTGGTACTATAATAGAAGTTTTGCACCATCACGTGATGGCAACCATGACAGGGGGCAGGAACGATTGATTCTGGTCTAATGTGATTTACATGAGAAAGGATTTAGTTTCCCAGGGGGAAAATACTCGATTGTTATGCCCCCTTTCATGGCTGCCATCACGAGATGATGCAAAGCCTCTATAGGGAATTTTTTCACGCAGCAGCCATGTTGGTTTGAACACGAATTGATTCCACCACGCGTGCCCTCACTACTTCATGTCCTTCAGAATAAATTCATTTGGGTTAAATTTTCCTTATTCTCATGATTGAGAATAAATATGGCAACCGAGTAGCAATGCATGCCAGTCCATCCTCTTAGTAGCTACATCGTCAAGGAACGATTGCTTGGTTTCACCCACGCCATTTTCTGTCATATGCAGATTTTTTCAATAGAATTCTTTCTGACTGACAGCACATGGTGGTCAGTTTTTGACCAGCATTAATTTGGAGCAGATATTGAGATTCAAAGATTTTTATTAGCTGATTGAAACCCAGCAATGGTTATATCAAGGGGGAGGGGTTTCATTTAAGATGGATTTCAATACACCTTTTTGGCTTGGGTGTTGTTGTTTGTTTTTTTTCATTTCAGACCACGCGTTATTCCGAGAGTGTCGTTTCCTTGTTCAACGGCTGCACATCAGAAGACACATGAATAAGGATACGACAAAGAAAGAATCGCATTCTCCAGAATGACACGTGGTCTGAAACATTACATCTAAGGCCTAGGGCAAACGTCGAACTTTCCATGCACCGAACTCATTAAAAACAATGGATACCAGGTGATAATGAGGCGGCATTCTTTGATGTAAGTTCGACGTTTGCCCTAGGCCTAAGGTATAGAGGTATAATTAAAGATGTGATATGGGAATATCTACCTGCACAACACAACGACCAGCTTATTTTCTGAATGTTGCTGTGATCTTTGTATCTTTTCAACAAGATCCAACACAGATGTTGTGGTTCCCGGTACGGATCCATCACTCCATGCTGTGTGCTGTAGATGTCTCACTTTGTGTGGTTTGTTGGGACCATCCTGGATTAATTAATTATAGATCATGAGGGTTGACATTATCGAATTATAGGAAATGATGATCTGATAAAGAAAAGATGGATGGATGGATGGACACACGGATAAACGGATAAACGGATAGATGGATGACATGGGTGGACGGATGAAAAAGTATACTGGCTTCTCATTTGTTCCAATCTCAATCCCATACATGCTTACCACATTCAATATCCTATGAGTTCAACCCTCTACTCAGATGCTAACTTTTACAGAGGGAGGAAAAGCCAATGAAAAAACCCTCGTCGCAAGGAAGAGAAAATACAAACAAGCAGAACTCGCACGTTGTTCATGACAGAGAATTGAATGCGCATTGAAAGAGGAATAACTTACTGATTTGAGATCGTGAGACAGATTAAACTCTCGTGATACTATGCAATTCTCAGTTTCTTTCTTGACGATTTCAACTCTGATGTTCCCAAATTCCAGTGATCCCTTTTCAGGCCAGTACGGGGGGTAACTCTGGTAAAATTATTTATAAAATATATAAATATTTTAAGATCTTAAAATATTGGTGCATTATTGTCTATAAGCTAAGAAAGAGGTATACATTTTGTTATTTGTCAGAGTTTGTTGCTGTCATTGGTCAGAATTTTTTCAGAGTTCGATTTTAAGCTAGTGACAAATGATAAATTATTCTATACCTGAAAACATTTTTTTTTTGCCCGCATTGTATATATTGAAATCTTGTGGTGCATGTGACGACAGAGCCGCCATTTTGGTTGACGTTGACAAAACATTTGATTTTGGTGATTTCTGTTTTGTCAACAAACATGGCGGATATGCCTTTTGTCCTTTTATTCTCGTGGAAAGGGATGCACTCTACCAATTCAACGTACTAGGTGATCAAGCTAAGCATGGATCGGGACAGGCTCGAAACGGGATTCATTGAGATAATTAAAGGAATGCAAAAAAATCTCCTTACCATTTTTTCCTCTTTATTCTTATTCAGCATAACGATGGTTCCCAGTTTGTTGTCATAGATCATTTTCCAGAAATCAGCCAGGGTGTTGTCGAGAGGAGCCTGGGTCAATACGTACGCGTCCTTTTGTCTGTAGGCCTAAGAAATCAAAGCCCAAAAATGTTTCAAATAAAAAACTGTCAATGAATTTATTAATAAATATTAATAATTTATTAGAGATTATTAAAGTATTAAAAAATAACGTACGTTGGCATATGAGGCGTTGATGTAGTCAGTCCCCTCTTCATCCGTGTCAGCTTGTAGAATAACTCTAGCTTTATCCACTATAAGAGAAATATTGATAATGAAACGCCTTTGAGATTTGAATTTTTCCAAATTATTTGATTCACATCCATATTTATTATTATTGGTTCAAGAATCACTGTTCAGCAAAGAAAATAATAATACTCAAGGGAAATATATGTGGTGCCGATTATCGGTGAATGTATCTGAGTCTATCTACTATAAAGAAAACTGGTTTACGATAAATAACATAGATGCGTAATGTTCTCAAACTTATTCAAGTCACATCCCTAACCATTTATATTTTGTCAAGAGTGACCAGTAAAGAAAGCAATAGTATTGAAGGAGTTTACATGTAGTTTGGATGGTAGGATATTGCTCCCCATTTGCGGAAAGATACATTGATGTAATTTAAGCTATTATTGTTTCGTTTACGAAAATACTTAACAATAGAATAATAGGATTCTTTTATGCTCGACCTCAGCGCACGCATTTTGAATAACATAAGTAAATACAGTCAATTCAAAAAACGTTGTCGTCGACCGACTCAAGCCTACGCGACTGGACCGAAAGGAACTCTGGGTAGCAATCATTGAAGCCGAGTTGACTCCATAATTTTATCTGACTAGTTATGCCTAGTTTACAGCACGAACCTTCGTAGGCGAGCGCGAAGTGTTGAAGGAGACGTTTTTTAATGTCTTCATATTTTCGAAATTGTGAACTGAATCATTAGTACTTTGTTTTTCTTTCCCTAAACACAAAGACATGCATTTGATGGATTGTTTCTCGCCATTATTACTTTATTACTAGCGGGAATAATTAATTCAGAACGAATATTTAACCGCTTCAGTGATTTTTACCCATATTCCTTTCGGTCCAGTCGCGTAGGCTTGAGTCGGTCGACGACAACGTTTTTTGAATTGACTGTATATAAGTACGGAAACGCCCAAATTCAGATTCATTCAGTAGCCGTCAAGTAGCTTCATTTATTATGAAACAATTATAAACTATTATAGAAATTTTGCACGATCAAGTCATGGCAGCCATGACAGGAGGAACAATGAACCTGGTCTAATCTGATGTACACAAGAAAGAAATCAGTTTCCCTGAGAAGACAGACTCTGTTGTTGCGTGTCCTGTAATAGCTGCCATTTTC